>NC_141041.1:49817500-49985000 GCF_052040795.2 Danio rerio | reverse complement strand
AATATGCATTTTAAAGGGATAGTTCACTCGTTAAAAATATAATTGTATCATAATTTACTTGCTCTTTACTTGTTTCAAATCTTTATGTGTTTCTTTCTTTTGTTAAACACAAAAATAACAAAATAGATTTTTAAAATATCAGTAACCTGTAACCATTACCATCAATAGTATTTGTTTTCCCTGCTATGGAAGTCAATGGTTACAGGTTTTTAGCATTCTACAAAGATATCTTCTTTTGCATTCAACATGAGAAACTCAAAAAGGAGCCAACTGAGGCAATTTAAACCCAAATCAGATAAAATATGGACAAACCCAAACATCTGGTAATATTTTATCCTATTCCTTTAATTAGAAAATCTAACCCAGCAGTTGGTTCAGTCAGTATTATACCCAGAACTGGTTTAAAATAACCTAGCATTTTTAGATTGAATACTAACAGTCAAAATATCTAAAAAGGGATAGTTCACCCAAAAATGAAATTTGACTCACTATTTACTCAGCCTCAATAGGTTCCTTTGAGTTTTTTTCTTCTGTTGAACACAAAATTATATATATATATATATATATATATATATATATATATATATATATATATATACAGTTAGTCAAAAGTATTAGCCCCCATTTGATTTATTTTATTTTATTTTATTTTTTTGTGATTTTTTATATATATATATATATATATATATATATATATATATATATATATATATATATATATATATATATATATATATATATATATATATATTTCCCAAATGATGTTTAACAGAGCAAGGACATTTTCACAGTATGTCTGATTATATTTTTTTCTTCTCGAAAACATCTTATTTGTTTTATGTCGGCTAGAATAAAAGCAGTTTTAAATTTTTCATCACCATTTTAAGGACAATATTATTAGCCCCTTTAAGCTATTTTTTTTTCAATAGTCTACAGAACAAACCATCATTAAACAATAACTTGCCTATTTACCCTAACCTGTCTAGTCAACCTAATTAACCTAGTTAAGGCTTTAAATGTCACTTTAAGCTGTATAAAAGTGTCTTTATGGGAAAGACAGTCATTATGGGAAAGATGAAATAAATCAGTTATTAAAGATGAGTTATTAAAACTATTACGTTTATAAATGTGTTGAAAAATTATTCTCTCCGTTAAACAGAAACTGGGGGAAAAAAAAAATAAGGGTGGTATATATATATATATCCTGTTGAAGTCAGAATTATTAGCCACCCTTTATATATACACACACACACACACACACACACACACACACACACACACACACACACACGTCAGTAACCTGTAACCATTAACATCAATCGTTTTTGTTTTTCATATAACATTAAAACACATCATGCAAGGGCTGATAGTGAACATGTCAAACATCCTTGCCTCACGCATGACCATTGACGGTGACTTACAAGCATGATTGATACATCTAAAAGCTACCCCAAATTTTAAATCAACGTATGGCATTTTGCTATGGATGTGGAGTGATATGCAGCAGAAAAAAGGTAAATATTACCATAAATCAAGGCATCCATTGGGTGGCCAGTTGGTAACGACAAGATGACTGAATAAAGACAGAATTCTCATTTGATCTAATCAACATTTTGATGAAGCAATCAATGCTTTTGTAAAAGTAATGTGTAATTACAGGACATGCAGTATAGCCTAACCAACAGGATAAAAGTGTGTTCATATGTGCACGCGCTTCAGCTTTGCGCACAAATTCTCTCTCTCTCCTCTCAGTAAACATTCAAACGTCTTCCACCAATGTCTGTGTTAAAAGCGTGCTCACTTGTATTTGAAACCGGTTGCATAAGCGCTTGACTGTTGAGCGCATAATTAAAGTAACTCCATAAAGAGCATTATTGCCTTCATTGACTCGAGCGATTTTTCCTCCACAACATGAAAAGCAGCAGACAGAAGAAACTGGAGAAACGCGTGCGCAACACATAAGTGTTATCTCGAACACACTGTGTGACTGTCTGACCGGATCGATCTTTCCAAGCTGTAGTTGTATTTTAATAATTCGCAGCCATGCAATATTTAAGTTCCCCGCATGACAATCAGAGAACACACTGGAATTCAGTCAGCATGATGATCAATATTAAACCTGGTGCAAGTTTTCATTCAAGGTTACACGCAAGATGCAAAGGTGCAAGAATAATAATCCTCGTTCATCCTCGATTGAAAAATAATAGAGAATTATGAACGCGCATTTGGAGTTAGACGTGCACTTTTTTCCCCAGCTTCATGATGCATCATTAACAGTACAGCAGTGTGAATGAGAAAGACACACAAAAACATACATATCACGCAAAATAAGCAGTGCTGGTGTAAATATGTGACTGAAAGTGTCAGTGTTCCTAATGAAGAGCTGTGTCTCCTGGTCAGGTGCACATCAGCATCTACAGTCTGCTATCGCGAAAGACCTGTTAAACCTTCAAGCAAATGACGTGTCCCTCTCCAAAACAGACTTTCTCCTGAATAAAACACTGCGGGATTTCAACAGGACGTGCCTTTATCACGCACTGACACGCGTTCTGCCATGCGTTTTTACGCATCATTCAGTCATTATTACAGAATATGAAACATGCAGCTCACCAGTGAGAAATCCTCTTTTTTTCCCCCTTCCGACGGACTTCGGACACTTTCTGAGCAGTTGATTATCCGCTCGGTCTGTCCACTTATTCTCCAGTAAATTCTTTCATGTCGTGGCTATGGCTGAATTTTGAAGTATTTGCCTGAGATGCTGTACAGAGGGTATATTAGTGTTGAGCGCTGGTAACGCTGGAGAGCCTGCCCTCCGCAAACCAACCTTCCCGCCCCCTCCTTCCCTCACGCGCAGATTGGTGCTGGATGGCGGCAAAATTTCCCGCTCGGAGGAGGGTTTAAACGGTTTAAACACATCTGATCAAGTCGAAGCAGATAAAGACTGTGGTGAACCTCTGGGAAAGCACTGACAATTGAAGAAAAGGTCCAGGTGATATTCATTAATTATTTGACAATCCCCATTTTGTTCCAAACCTGAATATATATATATATATATATATATATATATATATATATATATATATATATATATATATATATATATATATATATATATATATATATATACTAATGTCTGTATGAAATCAAAATTGACCATGTTTATTTGGCAGCTCTTATTGTTATTCTTGTGGTGAACAATTTGTGCAAGTTTTGGTAATCAGATAAATCTGAGCATGTCCTTCCGTGTTAGGAGTGGCGCTCTTTCTCTGTTGACGTCAGTTTGACGCTTCAGCCACAATATTCTTAAACACGACCCTTTTACCGTTAGTTTGCTACAAATAAATAGCACGGAAAAAATGAAGCCCCGCCTCCTACTTAATATTCAGTTTTTAAAATAAAAGTTTCAGCAACTTCTGCTTCACACAGACTTTATAAATCTTTGACAGTACTTTCCTTCCCTCAAGCGCAAATTGGTGCTGGATGGCGGGAAAATTACCTAATCGGAGGAGGGATAGTTTAAGCATGTGATCAGCAAAAACACAGTCAATTGAAAAAATAGTATAACTAAAATTAATTCATTATTTGACAATCCTGATTTAATTCCGAACTGATTTTTATTTTTGGTGAGAACTCAAATATATCTTAATTTCTGTATGAAATTAAATTTGTTTATTTGGTAGCTCACATTGTCATTCTTGAGGTGAACAAGCCTTGCAAGTTTCGGTAATCTTCAACCAAAGTCTGAGGATTTGCTTCCACCTTTGGAGTAATGCTCTTGCTTTGTTGATGTCAGTTTAATGCTTCAGCCACAATATTCTTAACCACGACCCTTTTACCGTTAGTTTGCTACAATGAAATAGCGCTGAAAAAACGAAGCCCCGCCTCCAACTTAATATTCAGTTTTTAAACTAAAAGTTTCAGCAACTTCTGCTTCACACAGACTTTATAAATCTTCGACTGTCCTTTCCTTCACTCACGCGCAGAATGGTGCTGGATGGCGGCAAAATTTCCCGCTCGGAGGAGGGTTTAAACGGTTTAAACACATCTGATCAAGTCGAAGCAGATAAAGACTGTGGTGAACCTCTGGGAAAGCACTGACAATTGAAGAAAAGGTCCAGGTGATATTAATTAATTATTTGACAATCCCCATTTTGTTGCAAACCTGAATATATATATATATATATATATATATATATATATATATATATATATATATATATATATATATATATATATATATATATACTAATGTCTGTATGAAATCAAAATTGACCATGTTTATTTGGCAGCTCTTATTGTTATTCTTGTGGTGAACAATTCGTGCAAGTTTTGGTAATCTTAGATAAATCTGAGCATGTCCTTCCGTGTTAGGAGTGTCTCTCTTTCTCTGTTGACGTCAGTTTGACGCTTCAGCCACAATATTCTTAAACACGACCCTTTTACCGTTAGTTTGCTACAAATAAATAGCACGAAAAAATGAAGCCCCGCCTCCTACTTAATATTCAGTTTTTAAAATAAAAGTTTCAGCAACTTCTGCTTCACACAGACTTTATAAATCTTTGACAGTACTTTCCTTCCCTCAAGCGCAGATTGGTGCTGGATGGCGGGAAAATTACCTAATCGGAGGAGGGATAGTTTAAGCATGTGATCAGCAAAAACACAGTCAATTGAAAAAATAGTATAACTAAAATTAATTCATTATTTGACAATCCTCATTTAATTCCGAACTGATTTTTATTTTTGGTGAGAACTCAAATATATCTTAATTTCTGTATGAAATTAAATTTGTTTATTTGGTAGCTCACATTGTCATTCTTGAGGTGAACAAGCCTTGCAAGTTTCGGTAATCTTCAACCAAAGTCTGAGGATTTGCTTCCACCTTTGGAGTAATGCTCTTGCTTTGTTGATGTCAGTTTAATGCTTCAGCCACAATATTCTTAACCACGACCCTTTTACCGTTAGTTTGCTACAATGAAATAGCGCTGAAAAAACGAAGCCCCGCCTCCAACTTAATATTCAGTTTTTAAACTAAAAGTTTCAGCAACTTCTGCTTCACACAGACTTTATAAATCTTCGACTGTCCTTTCCTTCACTCACGCGCAGAATGGTGCTGGATGGCGGCAAAATTTCCCGCTCGGAGGAGGGTTTAAACGGTTTAAACACATCTGATCAAGTCGAAGCAGATAAAGACTGTGGTGAACCTCTGGGAAAGCACTGACAATTGAAGAAAAGGTCCAGGTGATATTAATTAATTATTTGACAATCCCCATTTTGTTGCAAACCTGAATATATATATATATATATATATATATATATATATATATATATATATATATATATATATATATATATATATATATATATATATATATATATATACTAATGTCTGTATGAAATCAAAATTGACCATGTTTATTTGGCAGCTCTTATTGTTATTCTTGTGGTGAACAATTCGTGCAAGTTTTGGTAATCTTAGATAAATCTGAGCATGTCCTTCCGTGTTAGGAGTGTCTCTCTTTCTCTGTTGACGTCAGTTTGACGCTTCAGCCACAATATTCTTAAACACGACCCTTTTACCGTTAGTTTGCTACAAATAAATAGCACGAAAAAATGAAGCCCCGCCTCCTACTTAATATTCAGTTTTTAAAATAAAAGTTTCAGCAACTTCTGCTTCACACAGACTTTATAAATCTTTGACAGTACTTTCCTTCCCTCAAGCGCAGATTGGTGCTGGATGGCGGGAAAATTACCTAATCGGAGGAGGGATAGTTTAAGCATGTGATCAGCAAAAACACAGTCAATTGAAAAAATAGTATAACTAAAATTAATTCATTATTTGACAATCCTCATTTAATTCCGAACTGATTTTTATTTTTGGTGAGAACTCAAATATATCTTAATTTCTGTATGAAATTAAATTTGTTTATTTGGTAGCTCACATTGTCATTCTTGAGGTGAACAAGCCTTGCAAGTTTCGGTAATCTTCAATCAAAGTCTGAGGATTTGCTTCCACCTTTGGAGTAATGCTCTTGCTTTGTTGATGTCAGTTTAATGCTTCAGCCACAATATTCTTAACCACGACCCTTTTACCGTTAGTTTGCTACAATGAAATAGCGCTGAAAAAACGAAGCCCCGCCTCCAACTTAATATTCAGTTTTTAAAATAAAAGTTTCAGCAACTTCTGCTTCACACAGACTTTATAAATCTTTGACTGTCCTTTCCTTCACTCATGCGCAGAATGGTGCTGGATGGTGGCAAAATTTCCCGCTCGGAGGAGGGTTTAAACGGTTTAAACACATCTGATCAAGTCGAAGCAGATAAAGACTGTGGTGAACCTCTGGGAAAGCACTGACAATTGAAGAAAAGGTCCAGGTGATATTAATTAATTATTTGACAATCCTCATTTTGTTCCAAACCTGAATATATATATATATATATATATATATATATATATATATATATATATATATATATACTAATGTCTGTATGAAATCAAAATTTACCATGTTTATTTGGCAGCTCTTATTGTTATTCTTGTGGTGAACAATTCGTGCAAGTTTTGGTAATCTTTAATTAAGTCTGAGCATTTCCTTCCGTGTTAGGAGTGGCGCTCTTTCTCTGTTGTCATCAGTTTGATTTCTCAGTGACAATATTCTTAGCCACGCCTCTCTTACTATTAGTTTGCCACAACGAAACAATGCGAAAAAATGAAGCCCCGCTTCCTACTTAATATTTTGTTTTTGGAAATAAAAGTTTTATTCTGCTTCCCACAGACTTTATAAATCATTGACAGTCCTTTCCTTCACTCATCTGCTGATTTGTGCTGGATGGAGGTTAAATTTCCCGCTCGGAGAAGGGTTAGTTTAAACATGTGATCAGAAAAAAACACAGTCATTTGAAGAAATAGTAAAACTAAAATTAATTAATTATTTGACAAACCTCATTTTATGCCAAACCTGATTTTTTATTTATTACTTTTTTGGTGAGAACTCAAATATATCTTAATGTCTGTATGAAATTAAATTTGTTTATTTGGTAGCTCACATTGTTGATCTTGAGGTGAACATTTTGTGCAAGTTTTGGTAATCTTTAATCAAAGTCTGAGCATTTGCTTGCGTGTTTGGAGTGACGCTCTTTCTTTGTTGATGTCAGTTTAATGCTTCAGCCACAATATTCTTAGCCATGCCCCGCTTACTGTTAGTTTGCTACAACGAAATAATGTGGAAAAAATGAAGCCCCGCCTCCTACTTAATAATCAGTTTTTGAAATAAAAGTTTCAGCAACTTCTGCTTCACACAGACTTTCTAAACCTTTGCCAGTGCTTTCCTTCCCTCACGCACAGATTGGTGCTGGATGGCGGCAAAATTTCCCGCTCGAGGAGGGTTTAAATGGTTTAAACACATCTGATCAAGTCGAAGCAGATAAAGACTGTGGTGAACCTCTGGGAAAGCATTGAAGAAATAGTCCAGGTGTTATTAATTAATTATTTGACAATCCTCATTTTATTCCAAACCTGAATATAGCCTATGGACCATTTGAATGTAGCCATGTTATTAGCCTATTAACATTTACTGCTTGTAATCAAACTATTTAATAGAGGCAATTCAATCACAACCTAATGTTAAAACAACTATTATAACAATATTTGTCAATATGTGGCACTTTTTGGATTCTCGGAAGCTATAGAAATTTAAAATGTAAAACTGGAAATACTAACGCAATCTCACGGCAATTCGTAACTTTTTGATTTAGTTGCTAATTCGTATGAATTCGTATGATCTAATTTGTACTATTTAGTATGATTTGCTCATCACCCAATGACGGTTGGGGTTAGGGGTGGGGTTAGATGCCACGCCTCCTTTTTAAAATGATACATTATGCCTCTATCGGGTTTGAGGCATAAGAAAAATGTCTCCACCATAATCTAAGCAAAAGTTTTTGTATTCCAACTGATGAGAGGTGCTGTACAAGCCACAGGGAGCGATCATAGTTTTCATATTTCACTATTCTTTTGTTTGATCAAACATAATTCACCGTGTTTGGACCACGTCAGACATATATAAGGATTATTTATGCACATCAGCTCAAAAACAGAGGAGAAATGGCCCTGAAGTGCACAGCATAAGGTAAGAGATGACAGCTGTCTGTGCTATCTGGGGCTGCTTATTGATCATAAATGTATTGTTTTCACTTCTGCGCCATGGAAACACCGCGATTCATTCAACAACTGTTTGATATGTGAATATAATTCAGAAAAAGTTCACTATAACCGTATGAGCACCGGCAAGAGCTTTCATTTGAGCTATAACTTGTACATGTGTCATATATGAACCATATGAAAAATCATGAAAATAAACCAATGTTCAATGACCAGCTCGGGTGTCCAAAATACTGTGTATTTAAGTGTAAATAACTTTTGTACAGTAGAATAAAAACCAAAGTGATGCATATGTGCATAAAATATAGATTCTACACTTTCAATCGAAACCACTTAAGGGGGTCTGGTGCAAAGTTAGCCCTTTAAATCTTAAAGCGAAAGTCGATGATGTCACAGACCCGGTACCGGGTCCGCAGAGTTGTTGAAATAAAATCCCACATCAAACAAAGCTGTGATATAAATCACCTTATATACTGTTTTGTTGAGTTGTGGCATGTTTTCTCAAGCGGAGCACCATCGGCTTATCAGCCAACTGTAAGATAATTCGTACAATTTGATTTAAAAGCGTGTGTTATATTGTTGTTATCCGCCAAGTGGAAAATAACTGTTTTCTTGCCAAAGAGGATTTTTGCTCAAGTGTTAATTTTTGACCCGAGATGCCAGACTCTCGGCAAAAAAACTGGATTACACTGAGACCTTAATATCAGGGGAATTCCATCTGAAATTGAGCATCTTTTCTGCCTCAGCACACAAAGTAAAGGTTCAGGGCTTTCTGTCTGAAATCTGCCCTTTTCTGAGCGAATTTATAGTACAGTATATCACTAGCGAGTTGCTGCGCTTTCACAGCAATATTTAGAGCAGCGGATCTACTCTGTAAAAATATATATTAATTAACAGTTTCTGTATTTTGTGATGAGTGTGACCAGTGTTTTCTGTTTATTTCGGTAGTAAATTGCATTATGAGATATTGCGTTTTGATGTTGATAATTCAACTACAGTTTGACAAAGTGACTTTTACTGACATTTCAAGAGTTCACAGCTCATGATTTATCCATTTGGCATGCTGTCCCGGGAGAGAGCCCTAAGCTCAAGGGATCCTCGAGCCCAGGGCTCCCCCCTTTTGCTGGGGGAGATTAAGCTCAGGTTGATCTCAAACTCCCCCGCTGCTGAGGCCAAGGCGAACTTCCTGAGACTAAGATATTATTAAAAAGGTTTAGGCTTATTTTATCGATAGAGCACATTTGGATGGTGGGAGGAAACTGGGGAACCCGGGGGAAACCCACACGAACACGAGGAAAACATGCAAACTCCACACAGAAATACCAGATGGCTCAGCCAGGACCTGATGCCATAGGTATTCTTGCTGTGAGGCAACAGTGCTAGTCTTGAGCCACCGTGCCACCCATTCTGGATAAAGGAGGAAGAAGGTTTTTTCCGGACGAAGATAGTTGTAGAAAGGAAATGAGGATATATATAGTGATTTGGGATCCTTTGATTGGAGGATCATGATAAGCTAATGTGGACCAGCTGGGTCAATCATGTGCACATGCTCCTCTCGAAATTAGTTTAAAATTAAACTTCACTTATTTAGTAAAATAGTGTAACGTATAAGGAATAATATAGAGAAATTAATTTGTAAAATAGGGCAGCACTGTGGCACAGTGGGATGAATGATTTTTTAAACCTATTTTAAGGTCAATATTATTAGCCCCATTAAGCAATATTAGTTTTGGATTGTCTCCAGAACAAACCACTGTTATACAATGACTTGCTTAATTACCCTAACCTTACACTAATTAACCTGGTGAAGCCTTTAAATGTCACTTTAAGCTGTATAGAAGAGTCTTGAAGAATCAGTCTAATATTATTGACTGTCATCATGAAAAGATAAAATAAAGCAGGTATTAGTAATGAGTTATTAAAACTATTATGTTTACAAATGTGTTGGGGAAATCTTCTCTTTATTAAACAGATGTCATTCTGCATTTGATGTTAGCGTTTGTACGCATTTTAAATGGATTCATTTCAACATGTCAGCATATGCAAGTGTTTCATGTTTATTTCTGTGAATGAAGTCTGATTTGAGCCCTACATAGTGCCTCGTACTCGCAGATTCTCTCATCATGAATAACAACCTCCACATATTATGCAACTAGGAGATTTATTTCACAGCTTAAGTGATTATAACTGGAGTTTTTTTGTGAAAGCGCATAAGTCACGCTAGAATAAATGTATTGCCCTGCCAATTATTTCTTCTCATCAACATAATGCTGACAACACAAGCCAGGTACAGTGTTGGAAACTTAGATTCAGCCAGGGAAAATAAATAAAACATACAGTTGAAGTCAGAATTATTAGCCTCCCTGAATTAATAGCAGCAAGTTATCCAGCAAGTTTTGCCCTTCCAGCAGCAACCCATCTCTGGGAAACATCCACACACACATTCACACACACTCATACACTACAGACAATTTAGCCTACCCAATTCACCTGTACTGCATGTCTTTGGACTGTGGGGGAAACCGGAGCACCCGGAGGAAACCCACACGAAGGAACATGCAAACTCCACACAGAAACGCCAACTGAGCCGAGGTTCGAACTAGCGACCCAGCGACCTTCTTGCTGTGAGGCGACAGCACTACCTTCTGTGCCACTGCCTCGCCACTTTTAATTATATGTTGTTATTATTAATGATTAATGATATTCATGTATGTGAAGACACTGATCATGTTAATGATTTCTCACAATAGTTCTCAACAATGATTTAACAAGGTAAGAAACAGAAACATCAATATGCAACTCTTTATTTGTCTGAAATAGTTTTAGTTATATATATATATATATATATATATATATATATATATATATATATATATATATATATATATATATATATATATATATATATATATATATATATATATACACATATACCTTAATGTCATTAACACATTTCACACCAATGCATGTGTGATTTAAAAAGAATAGCTTCAAAAAAATAATAGATTCAGCTTACTGGTATGTGGTGCAATGGTGAGCTATTTTAAGAACAGGCCTGTGGGCAACTCATGTAGTCCTCTCGGGCTACCTGGTGCCCGTGGGCACCATGTTGGTGACCCCTGATGTATAACAATGGTTTGTTCTGTAGGCTATCAAAAATATATAAAGCTTAAAGGGGCTAATAATATTGTACCTAAAAATGAATAGCTGCTTTTATTCTAGCTGAAATAAAACAAACAAGACTTTCTCCAGAAGAAAAAATATTATCAGACATACTGTGAAAATTTCCCTGCTCTGTTAAACATTATTTGCGAAAGTTCATAGATAAACTTCATGGTGACATGGTGGAGAAAGTCTAGCCTGAAAGTTTGATGTAGTTTTAAAGTTTAATTAACTGAAGTAGTTGTAATCTTTTATGCTTATATGTCTTTAAACCAGTGGTTCTCAAACTTTTTTCACAAAATACCACCTCAGAAAAAAATGTCTCTCCAAGTACCACCACAATATATTGAAATGCAGTAGCGTAGTATGCTTAAATAAGCAGCCAAAGCTCTGCACAGTTCAAAAATGAGGCAGATTAATTTCTATTATTATGAATATTTATTATTGTCTGCCATTTTAAACATAATAAATAGCTTGAACGTTAACACTGCACTATGCTTACTGGTAAAAAAAAACAAAAAAAATTGATTAAAATATGCCTCTAAAAGTTAATTAAAATGGCACTGTTCTTAAATATGAAAATAAAACTGCTGTATTAAAATGTAAAGGATAAACATATAGTACCCTAGTCATAAAAAACTTGGAAATGTTCCTTGGACCTCATAAATATAGGCTATTTGTGATCATATTCATATATAAAATGTTTTTGAAAAAAAATTGAAATAGATATTGCATGCGATTTACTTGTATGTCTTTGAAATCTAAACATTAACCTTAAATGTATGATTTGGATTAACATATTTAATTTAGAAATTAGATCTGCTTACTGCGTGTTATAGGCATTGTGTGTCACAAAAGCAAGTCATTATACCATACCTGTCAATTTTGGGATATAAAAATACAGGATACGCCGTCAACAACCGGTACTAATATGGGGAGGGGTTTAGCTTCAAAGGACAGAATACATAATAAACATTAGAAAACTGAAAATAAAATGAAAGGTTTAGCCTATCAGAATCAATTTCCTGATCACATTGTTGTTATCGTATGCGTCAAGGGTTAAAAGTGTGTTAATTTTTTACTTGAATAATTCAGCAATTCCTCCGCATACCACTAGAAGGAAGCCTGCGTACCACTAGTGGTACACGTACCAGTTTGAGAACCACTGGTTTAAACCATACACTTGTATGTCATATTTTTAATTTGCATATATTGCCACATATTGGACTTCCATATGGGTAAAACAAGTAATCTTGAGGACAGATTATTAGCTTGATGATATTCTGGTGCTGGTGGCACAATGGATCAATGGTTAGCACTGTCGCCTCACAGCAGGAAGGTCGCCGGTTTGAGTCCCGGCTGGGAACATAACATTTAATAGCTTTTAGAAACTGCCCCTTTTAGGCTTCGATTCGAACTGTGCTGTTTTGTTGACCGTCGCTTTAAATTCAAATAAGGCTGTGCTCTTTTCAAAAAAGGGTGGAGCTACATACAGTATGCCTGTGTGTCAGCATAGTGGCAGATTCAAAAACAGTGCCGACATCTGTGTCAATACACTAGTGATGGTCACTAGTGGATGGAGCTTCCCCCCCCTCTGATGACACATACACATGGAGAATGTTATCAAAGTGTTCCTGCAGACGCTTTCGATCAAGTCTACAATTAATTAATGTTTACCATTAGAAGCTGGTTATATTCACAGACTGCTGTCTTAAAACCCCTTATGAAAGTGATTTTTGCATAATAGTTCCTCGTTTAAGGGCAGCAGAATCAGCATCCGCCTGCACATCTCCAGCATGACTCACTCACTGGGATATTGTATTTAAATACTCCGCACAAATGGAAGAACCTCTGCTTTGGCACACATCCCACAAGGTGCCCTTGGTCGAGCCATTTATTTCGACAAAAGTCGCTTTCAGCGCCGAGTCTGAATAGCCTCCAAGAAAATCCAAACATGTTCCTTTTTAGGCTGAAACACGAGTGCCCTTGACTACTGCGAGTGAGCTTATTCAGATGAGCAGAATTAGCACTATTTCTACAGCCTTCAAGTCTCCCTAAATCACCAACATCATTAGATTTGCAGTCTGCATAGTGAACGAGGTAACTAATCACAACCGTGCACCGCAGAACCACCGCGGCTGATAAGGAAAGATCCATAAGGAAACTTAAGGAAATAATTCTTGCTCGCTTTGCATTCACATTAGCGCTCATAGCCTGCTGTGTTGTAAATAAAATCTGTGCAAAAGATATCGACCAAAATGCTGGCTAAAACTCAATGCAATGAACACATGAGGAAGTAAGAATAACATCCATACACAAAATTATAGCTAATATTCATTCATTCGTTTTACTTTCGGCTGACTCCCTTTATTAATCTATGGGCGCCACAGGGGAATGAACCGCCAACTTATCCAGTATATGTTTTACTCAGTGTATGCCCTTCCAGCTGCAACCCAACACTGGGAAACACCCATACACACTCATTCACACACATACACTACAGACAATTTAGCTTACCTGATTCATCTATCAGTCCCTCCAAGATTTTGCAGGAGATATACACTCACCGGCCACTTTATTAGGTACAGCTTAGTAGTACCGAGTTGGACCCCTTTTTGCATTCAGAACTGCCTTAATCCTTTGTGGCATAGATTCAACAAGGTACTGGAAATTACATACAATTACACCACCACCACCAGCCTGAACCGCTGATACAAGGCAGGATGGATCTATGCTTTCATGTTGTTATTCCCAAATTGTGACCCGAGTATCTGAATGTGTCAGCAGAAATGGAGACTCATCAGAGCAGCAACGTTTCTCCAATCTTCTACTGTCCAGTTTTGGTGAGCCTGTGTGAATTGTAGCCTCAGTTTCCTGTTCTTGGCTGACAGGAGCGGCACCCGGTGTGCTCTTCTGCTGCTGTAGCCCATCCGCCTTAAGGTTGGACGTGTTGTGTGTTCAGAGATGCTCTTCTGCAGAGCTCGGTTGTAACGAGTGCTTATTTGAGTTACTGTTGCCTTTCTATCAGCTGGAACCAGTCTGGCCATTCTCCTCTGACCTCTGGCATCAACAAGGCATTCGCGCCCACAGAACTGCCGCTCACTGGATATTTCCTCTTTGTCAGAGCATTCTCTGTAAACTCTAGAGATGGTTGCGCGTGAAATCCCAGTAGATCAGCAGTTTCTGAAATACTCAGCCCACTCAAATCCCCTTTCTTCCCTATTCTGATGCTCGGTTTGAACTGCAGCAGATCGTCTTGACTATGTCTACATGCCTAAATGCATTGAGTTGCTGCTGATTGGCTGAGAAGAAATTTGTTTTAACGAGCAGTTGGATAGGTGTACCTAATAAAGTGGCTGGTGAGTGTATACATTGCATATATTACATATTTTATATATCACACACTATTTGTGTGTGAAATTAAAACTTAAATTTGTATGTCACATATTTAATTTGGATATATTGCATAAATCAGATTTACATAGGAGTTGATTTTTTATTTTTTTTATTTTAATTATATATATATATATATATATATATATATATATATATATATATATATATATATATATATATATATATATATATATATATATAAAATTAAAATAAAATAATAATTATTTTTATATAATATATATATATATATATATATATATATATATATATATATATATATATATATATATATATATATATATATATATATATACTGTATGTTTAGTGCCTAAGTTACAAATTTAGCAAAGGCAATTTCAAAACGTATGGCATTATATGATTAAATACATGTTTTTTTTTCCTTGTTTTTTTTTTTTTTTTTTTTGCATGAACTTAAATTTGTATGTCACATATTTAATTAGCATATATTGCATAAATCTGATTTACATAGGAGTTGAATTTTTTTATTTTTATTTTAATAATAATAATAATAATATATATATATATATATATACTGTATGTTTAGTGCCTAAGTTACAAATTTAGTAAAGGCAATTTTTAAAACTTATGGCATTATATGATTAAATAATTGTTTTTTTTTTCCTTGTTTTTTTTTTTTTTTTCCATGAAAAAATACAAAAACCTTGCATGTATAACGTAAAACTCTTTGAACCATGAAGACACCAAATAATGTCTTATATAATTATAAACTGATTTCTGCGTATAACATTTCATTTAGAGAGAAAAACACATTTAGAGAGAGAAAAATAAGAAAAAAAATTAACATGAGTGATTACATTAAATATTTAAAAATGGAGACAAATCATTTACATCAGTAAATAAATACAATAAATAACCCTCCCTTCTTAGCCGGCAATTCTCCCTCACCATACAGTTTAACCGTATCATATTGATATGTAATGTAAAGTCAATACGATTTGCATTTACAAGCCATTTACGTTCGCAGTGACATTGTGACATAGTATATTGACTTTTCCCTTCAGGCTAACAAGCATTGATGAATCATTCATAGCAAGATCAGCAACCTGCATTTTAAAGAAAGCAAATGCGGTCTATTTAGATGTTTCACTGCTATTAAATTGCCTAATTTTAAATTTGATGTGCATTAAAATGTCTTTCCCAAGCAACATTTACAATTATCTGTGCAGGTACTTGGGCTTTCACAGGGAAATTAAATAAGAAAATACAAATAGAAGAAAAATAAGTAAGAATTTGTCTTGTTTTTGTACTATAACAGTGTCACACAGTGTCCTACACGTGATGCGTATCGAGGTAAAGTTGGTTTTATATTCGCATTTTTGTTCATTTAGATGTCTCTATATTGTTCACCATGTTACTTTGAATGTTTGATGGGAATTAGCATGCAAGTTTGACTTGTAAACAACATTAGCACTATCTCATTGACTGTAAACAATGCTGTATTTTGATAGTCACTGCTGCTAATATGGCTTCCTAATTTAGAATTTGCAAAGAATACTTTTCTGAAATTATAATATTAAAGGTAAAGTCAGAATATGCGAATATAAAACCAACTTTACCTCTATATGAGAGGGATCTTTCCACATTAAAAGGATTTTTGTCCTAATCATTTGCAATGGCGACACAAAAACAACAACACAGGCTTATTCTGGAAACGTACCCCAATATAAATTTCTGGATATCGTGAATTATGTAGCCAGGGGAACGTGTTGGATTAAAAACCCAACCATTTCATTGACAGTACAGTGGCTGTGTTTACATGTTTCTGTTGTGTTTGGTGTGGACAAAAAACTTTCTTGTCGCTGGAATCTTGTTGTTAGCACACGGTGTCACAAGGTAAGGCCCTGTTCATATAAACACAGGTATTGCCATATTCTCTATTTTTTTTTTCTGCATTCAGAGTGATCGAGGTAAAGTTGGTTTTATATTCGCACATTCGTTTATTTAAAAGTCTCTATATTGTTTACCATGTTACTTTGAATGTTGGATCGGAATTAGCATGCAAGTGTGACTTCTAAACAACCTTAACACTATCTCATTGACTGTAAACAATGCTGTATTTTGATATTGTAATATGGTTTCCCAATATATAATTAGCAAAGAATACTTTTCTTAAGTTATAATATTAAGGGGAAAGTCTGAAAATGCGAATATAAAACCAACTTTACCTTTATTTCAGTGTGGTCATGTGGACACTACACTCTCAGATGTAAAGGTATGCGAGTTGTCACTGGGGTGGTACCTTTTCAAAAGGTACAAATCTGTATTATTAATACCTCAAGTGTAGATATTGGTACCTAAAGAGTACAAAAGTGTTCCTCTTAAAATTTGTAGGTGCTAATATAAACTTTTGAGGTACCAATATGGACCTTTCAAGATCGAGGTAAAGTTGGTTTTATATTCGCACATTCGTGTATTTAGAAGGATCTATATTGTTTACCATGTTACTTTGAATGTTTGATGGGAATTAGCATGCAAGTATGACTTGTAAACAACATTAGCACTATCTCATTGACTGTAAACAATGCTGTATTTTGATAATCAAAGGCTGCTAATATGATTTCCCAATTTATAATTAGCAAAGAATACTTTTCTTAAGTTATATTATTAAGGGGAAAGTCTGAAAATGCGAATATAAAACCAACTTTACCTTTATTTCAGTGTGGTCATGTGGACACTACACTCTCAGAAATAAAGGTATGTGAGTTCTCACTGGGGTGGTACCTTTTCAAAAGGTACAAATCTGTATTATTAATACCTCAAGCGTAGATATTGGTACCTAAAAAGTACAAAAGTGTTCCTCTTAAAATTTGTAGGTGCTAATATAAACTTTTGCGGTACCAATATGGACCTTTCAAGTACAAATGTGTACCTTTTGAAAAGGTACCACCCCAGTGACAGCTCGCGTACCTTTATTTCTGTGAGTGTACAATCAGATTTCTTGCTTTGTGACGGACCTAGCTATTTAGCTTATGGCTATTTAGGCTAATAATATGCAAAAACAACATACTAGTGCAATCAGGATGTTAAAATAAATAAAAAAACTCACCTTTTAAAGATCATCTTCAACTCAATAAACAAATCCCAGCCAGGTCTGTCATGTTTTTGGGTCTCCTTGAAAGATTTCCAGTGTGTTCTTTGGCATTTGCAAGTGTTCTGAAAAAATCCAGTGTGTTTTTTTTTTTTTCGATTTTTTTTGCATCTTGAGAATTTGCAATGTGTTTTCTTTATGTGTTCAACTTGAAAACCCATGAAGATCTTCGCTTAATTCACTGGTGTTTTTTGTAATTGCATGTGTTTTCTTAAAGTGAAGCATGCTAAGCTCTGAATTAAATCGTATGCAGTTAACTCGTGTAAATACTTAATGCTGTGTTTGGTGTGAACCCAGAATTCAAAGTCTTTCATTGCCCCCTGTTGGTTCGGAGTGCCTTTAACGTTCATCACAGAGCATTTTTATGTAGACATTGTGGACATTTAAGTAACATTGACAACTTACCCATTTCCAAACATTAAAAATACTGACACTGCAGTAACGTTGATAATTCAATCATTTGGTATCAGTGACAATACTGAAATTGAATCAATGTTGATAGTTCAATCATTTGCCATTGTTGACATTAAAACAGTGAATAAATGTTGATAGTTCCCATTTTTAAACATTGAAAATACTCTAATTGAATTAACGTTGAGAACTCAATCATTGTAGCCATTGTTGAACATGCTGACACTGAATCAATGTTGATAATTTACCCCTTTGCCAGCACTGAAAATACTGACATTGCAGTAACGTTGATAATTCAATCATTTAAATCGGTAACATGAGGATCAGATTTTAGAGGTGGCAGATTCGGATCCGTCTTGTTCCGGGCACAAACTAAGCCCTGCCCGATGCTGAAAATACCGATGTTGAATTACCATTGCTACTTCAATTATTTGGCATTGTTGAAAATATTATAATTTAATCAATGCTAATATTTACGCCATCCCCAATATTTAAAACACAGATGTTGAATTAACGTTGACAATTTATCCATTTCCCAATGTTGAAAATACTGACATTGATTAAATGTTGATCATTTACCTCTTACCCACAGTTGGCATTGAATTAATGTTGATAATTCAGTCATTTCCCAAGACTGAAAATACTGACATTGAATAAATGTTGATAATTTACCCCTCACTTAACGTTAACAATGCTGTCATTTAATTCACATTGATAATTCAATCATTTTAGCCACTGTTGAAAATACTGACATTGAATAAATGTTGATATTTTACCCCGTACCCAATGTTTAAAATACTATCATTGAATTAACATTGATAATTCAATTATTTTAGCCACTGTTGAAAATACTGACATTTAAATACCATTGAAATTTTTTTCAACAATGCCAAATGATTGAAATATCGACTGTATTTTAACGTCAGAATTTTAAATGTTGGGTAAGGGGTAAAATATCAATATTGATTCACTTATAATATTTTCAACAATGCCAAATTATTGAATTTTAATTGAATAAATTTTTATATTATACCCTTTACCCAACATTTAAAATACTGACGTTGAATTAACGTTGATAATTCAATAATTTTTCCACTGTTTAAAATACTGACATTGAATAAATATTGATATATTACCCCTCACTTAACGTTAAAAATACTCATTGAATAACCGTTGATAATTTAATCATTTTAGCCACTGTTGAAAATACTGACATTGCATAAATGTTGAAAATTTACCTCTCACTTAACGTTAACAATGCTGTCATTTAATTCACATTGATAATTCAATCATTTTAGCCACTGTTGAAAATACTGACATTGAATAAATGTTGATAATTTACCCCTCACTTAACGTTAACAATGCTGTCATTTAATTCACATTTATAATTCAATCATTTTAGCCACTGTTGAAAATACTGACATTGAATAAATGTTGATAATTTACCCCTCACTTAACGTTAACAATGCTGTCATTTAATTCACATTTATAATTCAATCATTTTAGCCACTGTTGAAAATACTGACATTGAATAAATGTTGATATTTTACCCCTTACCCAATGTTTAAAATACTGTCATTGAATTAACATTGATAATTCAATCATTTTAGCCACTGTTGAAAATACTGACATTTAAATACCATTGAAATTTTTTTCAACAATGCCAAATGATTGAAATATCGACTGTATTTTAACGTCAGTATTTTAAATGTTGGGTAAGGGGTAAAATATCAATTTTGATTCACTTATAATATTTTCAACAATGCCAAATTATTGAATTTTAATTGAATTAATGTTTATATTATACCCTTTACCCAACATTGAAAATATTGTCATTGATTTCACGTTAATAATCCAATAATTTTTCCAACATTAAAAAAAAATACTGACATTGAATAAATGTTGATATTTTACCCTTTACCCAACATTGAAAATACTGACGTCAAATTAACATTAATTAATAAATCCTTTGCCAATGATGAAAATACTGACATTGAATAAACGTTGATAATTTACCCATTTTCCAAAATTGAAAATACACTAATTGTATCAATGTTGATAATTCAATCTTTTGCCATTGACGAAAATACTAACATTGAGTAAACATTGATTATTTACCAATTTCCCAAAACTGAATAATGTTTCATTGTTTGCATTTATACTTAACTCAGCTTTTGGTGTAAACCCAGCATTAAAGACTTTTATCGCCCCCTGTTGGTTCGGAGCTCGGATTTAACATTCATCCCAATGTGTTTTTAAGTGGACAGATTTTATTTATTTATTTATTTATTTATTTATTTATTTATTTATTTATTTATTTATTTATTTATTTATTTATTTATTTATTTATTTATTTATTTATTTATCTATTTATTTATTTATTTATCTAATTTATTTATTTATTTAGTTAATTTATTTATTTATTCATTTATTTATTTATCTAATTTATTTATTTATTTAGTTAATTTATTTATTCATTTATTTATTTATTTATGTATTTATTTATTGATCTAATTTATTTATTTATTTATTTATTTATTTATTTATTTATTTATTTATTTATTTATTTATCTAATTTATTTATTTATTTAGTTAATTTATTTATTTATTCATTTATTTATTTATCTAATTTATTTATTTATTTAGTTAATTTATTTATTCATTTATTTATTTATTTATTTATTTATTTATTGATCTAATTTATTTATTTATTTATTTATTCATTTATTTATTTATTTATTTATTTATTTATTTATCTAATTTATTTATTTATTTAGTTATTTTTTTATTTATTTATTTACATTTTAAAATTTATTTATTTATTCATTCATTCATTTTCTTGTCGGCTTAGTCCCTTTATTAATCCGGGGTTGCCACAGCGGAATGAACCACCTATTTATTTATTTATTTAAATTTTTATTTATTTTATTTATTTTATTTATTCTTTAACAAAGGCAGGAAAAACTCGGTTTACAAAAATACCTGAGTATGTGTGGACATGGCCTAAAACTCCAGTGCCAAGCTCACAACGACGTTTCTTTTTATTGTTATGAATTGTGTCCTCTTGCTAATAGAGATGTACAATGTGCACAACACACCACTGCAACAGTAATATATTTTTAATGTAATTGTAGTGAAGAACGCTCATTCATCTACACATGGCACGCCATAAAAGCATCCGCATGCCAATACCTGGCAACGACGTTCATTCAGACATCTGTTATTTTGCCTTGTGTTTGCACAGCGAGGCTTGTGGTACATTTGCAGTCGTTGGAAAGCCTCCATGTCTCCTTGGCTCTCAGCATCTGTCTATTAATCATCACTGCTCGTGTGAAGAAAGAAAGAAAGAATGGAATTTCCAATATGAAACAGTGGCTCGCTCTGTGGATTTTCCTCGCCACACTGACCTCTGTAAGGCTGTCAGAATTTCCAGGGAGGTCAGTGAGAGAAATGCCAATACATCTTATGATCTCAGCTGTCTGGATCACTCTCTTTCCTTTTTTTTTTTTTTTTTGCTTGTTGATTAAAAAAGCCATTTACAGAAGAGCAGTAACATCTTAGATGGTTTTAGTCCTCTGTGCACCTGCTTGCAGAGATAAAGACGAACTAATAACATTATTGCGGGATTCTTATTACATTTATTAAAGAGTTAAGTGGCTCAGCATGTTAACTATAACACTAAGCTGTTAAATATCATCATGTCAATGAGCGGTCATTACTAGGTCAGTGTGTTGACCTGTTGTGATTTTAACAGCAGATATACACAACAAAATCAATAATGAAAACGCTAAATTGATATGCTTAACTTGGAGTTTGATGCCTTTTTCGAAAAAGACCCCGCTGCTAGAAACTGTATATATTTTTTTATGTTTATGAAGCTCTAAAACCATTTATATATCACTTAAACTACAGGCACTGACAAAATACTAATAATACGCTTAGGAGAGTTGGCTGATATGTAGATGAATAGTCCAACAGCTATACATAGTACAGTTACATAGTCAATATAATGTCTTCAGTACACTAAAAATAATGCATTGTTGTAAAATAATACTGGATCAAACATGGGCAAACCCAAGGTTGTTGTTTTTTTTTCAATTTATATGACTTTTAACCCAATGGTTGGGTTTGACCATATTTGACCCAACGTTGGTTCACAACAACCCCAAATTTTCTTTTAAAATGTAAATGTGACCTGAAAATAAGCTTTATTGTAACATAACACTTGGCTAAATATGGGCATAACCAAGGTGGCATTATTTTTATTTTTCAATTTAAATGACTCTTATTAACCCAACATTGGATTTGTCCATTGTTGACCCAACATTGGGTCACAACAATCCAACGTTTTTTTTAGAATGTAAAAGTAACCTGAAAATAAAGCTTTTTTGTTACCTATCACTGGGCAAAATCTAGGCAAACCAAAGACTGGGTTACTTATTTATTTATTTTTCTATTTAAATGACTCTTTTAACCCACTGGTTAGATTTGTCCATAGTTTACCCAATGTTGAGTCACAACAAACCAATATATATATATATATATATATATATATATATATATATATATATATATATATATATATATATATATATATATATATATATATATATATATATATATATATATATATATATATACATACATTTATTATTATTCTTTTTTTCAGATTGTAAATGTAACCTGAAAATAAAGCTTTGTTGTAATATAACATTCGGTAAAATATGGGCAAACCCAAGGTGGGGTTATTTTTTCAATTTAAATGACTCTTAATAACTCAATGGTTAAGTTTATCCATATTTGACCTAATGCTGGGTAAGGAAAACCCAACATTTTTTAGAACGTAAAAATAACCTGAAAATAAAGCATTGTACCTAACACTGGGTCAAATGCGGGTAAACTCAATGCTGAATTATTTTTTTTCAATTTAAATGACTCTTTAACCCAATGGTTAGGTTTGCCCATACTCGACCTAATGTTAAATCACAACAACCCAACTTTTTTTTGTTTCATGTAAAATTAACCTTAAATTAAAGCATTGTAGTAATGTGAAACTGTCAAAAACTTTTTTTTTCTATTTAAATAGCGTTTACAATTTAAACCAACATTGGGTTTGTTCCATATCTGACCCAGTGTTGGGTCACAATAACCCAACATTATTTAGATTGTAAAAGTAACTTAAAAGAAAAGCTTTGTTGTAACATAAAACTTGGCCAAATGTTTTCCATTTATATGACTCTTTTTAACCCAACACTGGATTTTTCCATACTTGACCCAACAATGGGTCACAACAACCCAACTTTTTTTAGATTGTAAAAGTAAACTGAAAATAAAGCTTTGTTGTAACATAACACTTGGCTAAATATGGACAAAACCAAGGTTGCATTATTTTTTTTCAATTTAAATGACTCTTGTTAACTCAGTAGTTGGGTTTGTCCATTGCTGACCCAACATTGGGTCACAACAATCCAACGTTTTTTTTTTTTTTGTAAAAATGTAATGTAATAATGTAAATGTAATGTTAAATGTAAAAGTAACCTGAAAATAAAGCTTTGCTCATATTTGACACAGTTACAGGTTACAACGTTGTTTTATTTTGAGTTTAATTTTACATTCAAATAACAAAAGGTTGGGGTTTTGTGACCAAACATTGGGTCAAGTATGGACAAACCCAACCATTGGGTTAAAGAGTCAATTAAATTAAAAAATAAAAAATAACTCAGCATTGAGTTTACCCATATTTGGCCTAGTGTTGTGTTACAACAAAGCTTGATTTTCAGTTTACTTTTACAATCTAAAAAATGTTGGGTTGTTGTGACCAATTGTTGGGTCAAGTATGGAAAAATCCAATGTTGGGTTAAAAAGAGTCATTTAAATTGAAAAAAAAAGCAACCTGGGATATTGGATATGTAACAACAAACCCAAGGTTTATTTATTTATTTTTTTTATTACTCTTTTTAACCCAGTGGTTGGGTTTGTCCATTGTTGACCCAACATTGTGTCACAACAATTCAACATTTTTTAGAAAGTAAAAGCAACCTGAAATACAGCTTTTTTTAAGCCTAACACTGGGTTAAATATGGACCAACCCAAGATTGAATTGATTTTTTTTTCATCCTTTTTTAATCCAACATTGACTTTTTTTCAACATATAAAAGTAACCTAAATAAAGCATAACCACTGAATGTCGTCATGCAGATAATTTCAGATAATGTATCAGTTAATGAGTGCCAGTCCCGCTGAGAATTTTAAACTCACATGAATAGTTATTACTGCCATATCTGCATCTGATTTAGCAGAAGTGAATACTATTTACATGCAATGCCAATTGCTGCAATAGCTTTGCTTTAATGCACTTCATTATGCATCAGTAAACAGAAGTGGATTGTCCACTTTTACAACATTCCACTGCCTCATCTGCATATTTTACAGAGAGAGAGATTTCAGATATGCCAGCCGAATACTAACTCTGGCACCATTTTGGAGTTTGGGTGGGAAAAAGCAACACATGTAATTAAATTACAAGACTGAAGTTGCTGATTTGGCTGTACATCAGATCATCTAATTTCCAAAATCCTGATTATTTCACATAGTCCCCATTAAGTGTGCACGACACTACAAAAAAATGCAATGTTAAGTATTGCGATAATGAAATTACTTCTGAAACAACATCTCCCTGGACAAAATGCTGTTTTTATTAGCACTGTTTTTAATTCATGTTTGCAAGGATTTTCACAGTCAAATAAGTGAAGTCATACATGCGAATTCAGACCAATTATTCATGGTAAACAATATAGGGAGCATGTCACAAGTGTGGATATCACTGAACGAATGTGCGAAATATACAGACAAATTTACCCCAGCGTCTCTCATGGAGTCTGAGGAATGCTGTAAACATTGGCAATGGCACATTTCCGAGGATGAGCTGGTCGCTCTCTGAGTGAGTGGGCCGACTGGTCCAGCAGCCACACTGGCCAGAGGTCAACCAAGACATGTGGCCTGTTTTTTTTTTCTTCTTTTTTCTTAGCCTCTGCCCATGTAGCAAACCTTAAGGCATGAATCTGTGCTGAGCAAACACAGTGTTCTTCAACTGCTGTCCTCTATAATCACCACCAGCACTGGGGGAGGACAAGCTGAATCAGTTGCTGTTTTGTGGCTAACATAAAATTGTATGAATATGTGCTGCATGCTACACACGCTAACAATATGTGCTAGCTACACACGCTACAAAAAATGCTTTGATTTTGAGAACTTGTTGTCAGTGCTTCCAATAATTTACGCAACTTTTGAATTAGTTTTTGTATGTCATCAGCATTTGACATTGTGGTAGTTTAAAATAATAAAATGTATAAGAAATAATATAGAGAGAATGAGTCTGTAAAATAACAGACAATGTACTGGCAGTTGACCTACTCACACCTGCAGCTTCTCCACCCACATAGCAAAATTTCTCTGGCCCAGCTCTGGCCCACACAATCAGGTTTTGCTTGGCCCACATGCCGCAGTGAATTACGGTACATGACTGGACCAAATCTGGCTTCCGGACAAGGGCCAAACAAGGACCATATCTGGGCCAAGTCTCAGCCAAGTTAATAACTCATAACTGGGCCTGAACTGGGCCAGATAGGTTGGTGTGTCACGATTGCAATGAAATTGATAAACCCATGGAGTGATGCGCTTTAGGCACACTATGGGCACGCTTTTTCTCAAAGTGACCTGATTGGTAGAATTTTTTTTTCTTTACTCAAAAATGATTTTAGTGTATTTTAAATGTGGGTCAAGACTGGCCAAACTCACATGGCCCACTTATCAAATTTTTAAATCTGGGCCAAATACTACGTTTTTTATCTGGCCCAAATCTTGAGTGCCGCCTTAAAGACGGTGCCGCCTCTGCCAAACCCGGGCCATGTTTGGCCCACATGCTGTATGCCAGTGCCGGATGAATGCCTGCTGTGCCAGCTTTATGCCAAATATGGGCCAGAATTCTTTGCTACTAGGGCACAATCGACATCCAGCCTACGTCTCCAGCTGCCGGCGCCTAGATTGCAGTTCTGCACAAGAAGTTTGGCCAGAGGAGAAATGGTTGTGCCCAACTGAGAGCCTGGTTTCTCTTGAGTTTTTTTTCCTTCACTTTGGTCAATCGGTGAAGTTTGTTCCTCCACTGTTGCCACTGGTTTGCTTGGTTTGGGACTCGTGGAGCTGCGCATCGATGGATTTGCTTTCCAGTGTTTGAACTTTCAGCAGTGAAAATTAAACCACACTGAACTGAACTTCAACTCTGAAAACTGGATTGACACAGATTCCGTTTACTAGAACTTCTGTGTTCAGCTGCTTTGACACAATCAACATTATAAAAGCGCCATAGAAATAAAGATGAACTCAACTGAATTTATTTTTTTTTACGTCAAACCAGGCCCGGACTGGCTAATCGGGAGGACCGGGAGAATTCCCGGTGGGCCGGTCCGTTTTTTGGCCGCGAGGGCCGGTGTCCCTAGCTCCAGAATCTGTTGCTATCAGCAGTCACACTTTTTAAATTAATTAATTTTTTTACTTGACCACAGTCTTCTTATTCATTATTTTACTGCAGCTCTGCTCTTTTTATATTTATCTTTTTTTTATGTCATCATCAGCCTGCAGGTTAATGATGATATAACTCAGACGAACCAATTCTTAATTCACAGCTGTTGTGGTCCAGTGGTTTGCATGTTAGGTTATGATGCTGCGGACCCGGGTTTGATCCTCATCTGAGTAGTTTTCTTTTTTTTATATTTATTTATTTATTTATTATTGTTAAGACATAATACTGTTAGGGTTGTGGAACATTTGAAGTTCTAAAGCAGCTGTTTTCTCAAAATAAAACGTGATAGTGTCATTAGAAACTGAATTGGAAATGTCCTTATTTTAATATAGTCAGTCGTGAACTGAGGTGGGCCGGTCTGAGGCTAGAAACTCCAGGGCTGAAAAGGAGTCCCACTCCGGCCCTGCGTCAAACTATTACAAATGTGAATAAAAGTCACTTTTTCGAAGGTTGAAAGTTGTTGGAAGATTCCCATAATTCAATTCAAAACCATGAAGAAATGGGGGAAATAAAATATAAACACAACAACCCAACATTTCTTTTATTATTCAAAAGTAACCTGAAAAAAAAAGCTTTGTTGTAAAATAACACCGGGTCAAATGTGGCAAAACCCAAGGTGGGGCTATTTTTTTTTTTAATTTAAGTGATTCTTAATAACCTAATGGTTGGGTTTGTTAATTATATAGCAAGTGTAAACACATGAATCAGATATGGGTCACAAATCAGAATTAGGCATCAAGACCTGGCAGTGTAATCGTGGACACTGACGTCGAACTGACATTGGGTTTTGACGTCATTCCGATTTCCATTTCCAAACAAGATGCAACATCCCAGCCTTTGGGGTACAACGTCAATCTGACGTCATGTTGATGCCCTGTTCCTGCTAGGCTAACTTATGTATATTTTTTACAGTGTACCTTTGAATTACTCTGTGTTATTTGTTCATATGCATTAGATAACATTAGCCAAAGTCCTGCTAAAGTTCTCTGTTTGCTGTTGTAGTGCATATTGATGCGTATACAGTGGATCTGTCTAATGAGGTTTCCATTGTTGAGGAGCTCATTGTCTGCGGCTGGTATTAAGACTTTATTTCCTGCTAAATTATCAATAGTTGGATCACTGAAACTCACTAAATGACTATAAAATTGTCATTTTGGCTTAAGCCGGCTTTTCATTGATCGACAGCTCAGCCTAATGCCAAACGCTTGACAGCAAGTTGACACGTGCCTTGGGGTTTGCCACTAATCAAGAATTGGCAATGCTGCGGAGAACTGAGATCCTTTTAACACAATAGCTCAATATGATAAATGTGTTCGCTGAGGGGATGTTCTGAGATGCAATTAAAGTGCAAAACCCACAGGGAGGGAAGCTAACACACACATACTGTATGTGTGTACTTTCGTTGAGCTAACACTGCTAACAACGTCTTGTCACGCACTCCAGTATGACGCATGCAGATTTATGAGGTTCAGGCGGGGATTTAGCTGGAGGATCGAACATGGTCATTAGACTCTTACCCGATGAATTTTAATGGTTCCGATGTGTTGTACTGATATACTGCATGTTGTAGTTTATAGCGCTCGATTTTTACATCTCATTGTTTGTTTGTACTTTAGATCTTTTTTATATTCACCTCTATATAGACATAAAAACCCAGACATCAATTGTGGTGCAGCGGGTTGCACTGTCGCCTCACAGCAAGAAGGTCACTTGTTCGAGCCTTGGCTGGGTAAGTTGGTATTTCTGTGTGGAGTTTGCATGTTCTACCCATGTTGGCGTGGGTTTCCTCCGGGTGCTCCGGTTTCCCCCAAAGACATGCGCTATAGGTGAATTAGGTATCCTAAATTGGCCGTAGTTTATTTGTGTGATTGAGTTTGTATGGGTGTTTCCCAGTGATGGGTTGTAGCTGGAAGAGCATCCACTGCGTAAAACATTCAGCTGTGGTAACCCCAGATTAATAAAGGGACTAAGCCAAAAAGAAAATGAATGAGTGAATATTAGAAATATATATTTTAAATGTTTATCTATTTTAAACTAAAACTTCGCATACACACTCTAGGGATATCGACAATTTATTTTACATATTGTACAAAGAGGCAAACTAAGTTCCCTTCAAATCTAAATAAATACATATAAATAAATAAATAAATAAATAAATAAATAAATAAATATAATTAAATAAATAAATAAGTAAATAAAAACTAATTTATAAAAAAAATAAGTAAATAAGTAAATAATTAATAACAATAAAAAATAAAAGAAAAATAAATAAATAAATAAACAAATTAATTAATTTATTTATAAATAAAAAATAAATAAGTAAATAAATAAATAATAAGTAAATAAGTAAATAAACAAATAAATAAATAATAAATAAAAATAAATAAATTAAATTAAAAATAAATTTATAAATAAATTAAATTAAAAATAAATAAATAAATAAATTAATAAATTAATTAATTATTAATAAATAAATAAATTAATTAATTTATTACTTTTAAATAAGTAAATAAATAAATAAGTTTAAAAAATAAATGTACAAATAAATAAATGTAAATAAAAATAAATAAATAAATAAATGTAAATAAATAAAAATAAATTCATTAATTCATTAAAAATAAGTAAATAAAAAACAAATAAATAAATAAATAAATTAATTAATTAATTAAAAATAAATTTGTAAATAAATAAAAATAAAAAAATACATTATTTAATTAAAAATAAGTAACTAAACAAACAAACAAACAAACAAACAAACAAATAAACAAACAAATAAATAAATAAATAAATAATAATGGTGTTTACCAATAGTGGGTTGTTAACGCCGCCACCCGTATATGGTGTACATATATTTTACGGTATATACCCCATATACCGTAAAATAACAAACATTAAATTAACAAACATTAAATTACAGAAATTTACTGTAAAATACCGAACATCAAATTACAAAAATATACTGTAAAATAGCGAACATCAAATTACAGAAATACACCCACCCCCACCCCCTGAGCGTGATTTCCGCATTTTGCTTTACCCTACTGGCATCTGCTGCATAAAACAGCCAGTTCATTCCACTTTAGAGACTTCTGAAATAGAGCCTAAGCTTAAGAAATATGAATAAATGAAATCCTTTAACTTGAAATCACATAATAATCACACAAATATTCAAAATAACCAACAAACTTTAGATACTAAACATGAGAATTTACAATATACAGGCAGGCAAACACAAAACAAGACCTGACAAATGTCTAATTTCTCAATATATGAGTCTTTTTTTTAAACACATCCATAATCAAGCATTAATATGAGAATTCAGCAAAACTAAACAAACCTTACATCAGCTGAATTAATTTTAGAATTACGATGACAGCACAATTATTTATCTCATGGCCGAATGCCCATATTAAGCTTCTGCTTTCATTAAATCAAAATGCGCATCAAACCTCAGAGACAACAGTGTTTAGACGTGCATGCAAATCTGCTCCATCCATTCATTTTTTTTTTTCCAATGAATGTGCGTAGCTCGTTTTTTTTTACAAGCAAAAACATTTTCCGGATTTTGGGCTAGAAGAGGTATTTGATCAAATTGTCTCCACGGACGAAATAAAGATGGAACAACTCATTTCTGCCACTGGAAGGTTTTCATAAAACATAAATCTCCAGATATGATGCTGCAGTAATATCATCGCGGGCTGTCAGAGACGATGACTGAGTTTAAACTTCCCCAAAGTGTGTGATGCAACACCGTGCCACGGATTTGTATTGAACAGACTTCCCCACCCATCCTTCTCTGTCTTGCCTGCCTGGCGAGCTTGACATGAATAATATTTTAGCACTTGCTTCCCTTTTTTCCCTTCAGATGAGTTGAAGTAAATTTCAGGTGCCAATTTGACACTGGGTCAAAACTGAGCCAGCCCATTTTACGCCTTATTTAATAGACTTGAATGGATGGAAATTGACATAGATTGATGGATCTCATGAAATGGAAAACCGTGTCATTTAAATCCCACCGGGGGGAAAGTCTAGAGCTCTTAACTCTACATACTGACGGGCTATATGATGCATTAGATGTTCATTTGCTGTCCAGACGCTGTACGGTAATTGTGGAAAAGGTGGCAACAGCAGCCGTTATGTAAGTTGTACAATGCTGATTAATCAACAATATTCAGTGTTGGGCAAGCTACTTGAAAAATTTAGTGAGGTAAGCGATTAGCTATTGTACTTAAAATGTAGCTTAACTACACTAAAAGCTACCCCCTGTGAAATGTAGCAAGCTCAGCTAAAAGCTACCTACTGTAGCAAAAGTAGCTTAGCTAAACTGAAAAAAATAATCCGTAATTTTACAGTTTATTTCCAGCAGCAGTGGTGCCAGAAAAAAAGTAAAATGATGGCCATAAAATTACAGAAATATACAGTAAAATAACGGCCATTAAATTACTGAAATATACAGTAAAATAACAAACATTAAATTACAGAAATATACAGTAAAATAACAAACATTAAATTAGAGAAATATACTGTAAAATAACGGACATTAAATAACAGAAATATATCGTAAAATAACAGCCATTAAATTACAGAAATATACCGTAAAATAATGGACATTAAATTACAGAAATATACCGTAAAATAATGGACATTAAATAACAGAAATATACCGTAAAATAACAGCCAACAAATTACAGAAATATACTGTAAAATAACAAACTTTAAATTACAGAAATATACTGTAAAATAACGAATATTAAATGACAGAAATAGATCGTAAAATAACGGATATTAAATTACAGAAATATACCGTAAAATAACAAAAATTAAATGACAGAAATATACCGTAAAATAACAGCCGTTAAATTCCAGAAATATACTGTAAAATAACAGATATTAAATTACAGAAATTTACGGTAGAATAACAAACATTAAATTACAGAAATATGCCGTAAGATAACCCACAATAAATTACAAAAATATATATACCGTAAAATAACGGACATTAAATTACAGAAATATACCGTAAAAGAACAGATATTAAAGTACAGAAATTTACCATAATATAACAGACACTAATGTACAGAAATTTCCCTAAATTTAAATTTCTGGTAAATTTTTGTAATTCAAAATCCGTTATTATATGGTATGTTTCTGTAATTTTTGGATCAATTTAGGATTGTCTTCAGAGGCACAAGTCATTTACTAAATGAAGAAAAGATTCACGCAGCTTCTCTTATCACAGCAAATTAAGCTTTCACTGTTGATATTTGGCTCCAGAAAATCAGGAAGATACTTTTTTTTTTTCTCTGACTCGTTGGATGGAAACGCTGCTTTATTCGCACGTCTTTTATGCGATAATCCAGTTTAGTGCATAAAGTAAATTTGCATTTTGGGATGGAAACCTATTCAGTTCAATTATTTACTGCAAATAATATTCTGTACTAAACAGAAACAAATTATATTTAACGGACACTGGCCTCACAGCTCTGTGAATGTCGATGCCGTCACTTATTGATCTGTGATCGGTAAATGTAGATAGTGTGGACACTACTGCGCTACTTGACAAATAAAATAGTTTCACTAATAGCTGTTTGGTTTAGAAAGTAGCAGTGCTACAGCCACACTACTAGGAAATGTAGTTAAGCTAATAGTCACTACCTGTTGCGACGCTACTGCCCAACACTAACAATATGCAATGATTTACATTTGCAACTATAAATCATCAGTCACCTTTACCAACAGCTTTGCGCTAGCAAAATATCTACTAAAAAAATTGACAGTGGAAATCATGGACACTTGACCTTATTGCATATTTGACATATTTACTGCTACATTTGTAAATGTTCCATATGTTTACCTTTCAATTGAAATACATGGAGTGCAATGGTAATGCATTTGAGTTTGTTTTGCTCTGGGATTTATTAAGGTCTTCAGTATTCAGTTTACTTGTATTTCTGTGAAAATGCAAGCACCGGGCCATTAAAAACTCCAAATGATGTCTGCCTGAAGATTTGCATGCCCGACAAAGCAGACTGAATCTGGCAGTGCAGTTTATCTTCCACCCACAGCAGAATCTGTTGTCCTGTGAAAAGCGGGCACAAACGCAGCCCACCTTGGTGACTTATGCAAGACTTATGATATCTCTGTGGCATCTCAGGTCTGGAAGTATTTCAGTGCTAGAAATGCAATCTGTATGCCATCAGAGCCTCCTCAACAGCTGCCCATGACTGCACCCTGTCTTGTGGACCCAGCTAAAAAAATCCAGCTTAAACCAGCCGAAGCTGGTTGGCTGGTTTTAGTTGGTTGACTAGCCTGGTTTTAGAGGGGTTTTGGCCATTTCCAGGCTAGTTTCCAACCATTTCCAGCCTGGAAAATGACTAGCTAAAACCAACTAAAACCAGCTTGACCAGCCTGGTTTTGGCTGGGCTCCCAGTCTGGGTAGGCTGGTCAAGCTGGTTTTAACTGGTCATCTCCCAGCCTGACCATCTAAGACCAGGCTGGAAATAGCTGGAATTTAGGCTGGAAATGGCCAAAACCCATCAAAAACCAGCCTGGTCAATGCCATGCCAGTATACAGGACTTGCCAATCATTCCAGATGTAACTCAGTAGGGTTTGGAAGGAAAAGTTGGTTTCCTCAAGGACACTCCCAAAGACGTGGAGAGATAGCTGGCAACAGTCTCTTTAGCTGTAGACAACTTCACTATTTCTGTTTGTGCAAAAGCTTTGAATAACTATGCTGTTGGGTTTTGAGCATGACCAGCGTAAAGCATCTTTCAAGATGTTTCAGTTAGCCCCTTTGCACCAAGACCCTTTTAGTTCTGGTTTGGAGCCATAGCCCTGCTAAAAAATACAGCTTAAACCAGCCTAGGCTGGTTGGCTGGTTTTAGAGAGGTTTTGACCATTTCCAGGCTGCACTGAAAAAAATTATTCAAACATGATTCCTTACATTTACTCAATTTTTTTTACGTTAAGTGGTTGTAAACAATTTATTTGTGTTGAATTTAAACAAACAAATTAAGTTGAAGTTTGTTCAATTTAATTTGTTTGTTTAAATTCAACACAAATAAATTGTTTGCAACAGTTCTGCATGCAACACTTTTTTCAGTGTGGTTTCTAGCTATTTCCAGCCTGGTCTTTGCTGGTCAGGCAGGAAAATAACCAGCTAAAACCAACTAAAACCAGCTTGACCAGCCTGGTTTGAGCTGGACACAGCTGGTTTTGGCTGGGCTCCCAGCCTGGTTAGGCTGGTCAAGCTGGTTTTAGCTGGTCATCTCCCAGCCTAACCAGCTAAGACCAGGCTGGAAATAGCTGGAACTTTGGCCTGGAAATGGCCAAAACCCCTCTAAAACCAGCCTGGTTAACCAGCTAAATCCAGCCAACCAGCTTAGGCTGGTTTAAGCTGGATTTTTCAGCAGGAAGACTAGTTTCAAATTCTTCTTTGCCATCCAACACTCAAAAGCACTGGCTTTGAAACTAGGGAAAGTGGTTCTTGAGTATCATCAAAACATTGCTGGGTTAGAATATTCCATGATATTAGATTATACTTTAAGGAACATCTACGTCAAGCTTTAATTGCCTCTGATAACTTAATCTGCGATCCCCATGACTGAGGCCACCTTGGCAGACAAAGACTCTGAACCATAGGGAGCAGATGCCTTGCTACAATCTTGCGAAAAGGGAGTCAGGTGGGAGCACGGTCCCTATTAGAGAATTATTCACAATCAGGGCAGCCCCCTCGAGGCCGGATCCTACACAAATAACACATGGATCATGTGCATCAGAGCCTAAAGGGAAACAGGGACACAGCATAATATCTCTCCTCCTGTTTGTACACCATCATTGTTTCACCTGATCTCAAGTCAGCCAACGGAACTGGCATTTTCACTTGTCTTTTAGACTTGCACAGGCGTTTTTCTATGGACTCAATGACATTTCATAGCAGTTCCATTTGAAAGAAAAAGAAACTGTATCTATATTCACAATGAAAACTTATAAATGATTAATACTATCATTTATTTTGATACTATATATTCAAATATACAATATACATATTGTAATGCACATATTTACTGTATATGCCTATGAAATACTTACAGTAATATGTTGTTACAGAGATATTGCCCAACCTTTGGTGTTAGCTGTAGTGACTCTATTAGCTTAACTATATTTCTCAGTAGTGTGGCGGTAGCATTGCTACTTTCTGAATAGCTTTTCAATAGCAAAGCTATAATATTAGTCAAGTAGCGCAGTAGCATCCACACAAGCTACATTTACCTATCGCAGATCAATAAGTGATGGCATGAACATTCACAGAGCTGTGAGGCTGGTGTCTAGATGATGAAAGTAAATCCACATGATGGCGAGAATGATGGTTTCTTCTTCTTCCTGTTTTACGGTGGTCGACAACTTTTTAGTGCAGTACTGCCACCTCTCGCTCCGGTTGGTAACATCGCCAAGCAATTAAACAAGAAATTTGCTTGATGAAAAAATGACTAAGGAGAGGAGGTATTTCTGAAGCAGGATTCCCTGTGACAATACCCTGAGAAGTTGATGTTAAGATGCAGTAATGTTAATTCTGATGCTGTATGAATGAATGTATATATATATATATATATATATATATATATATATATATATATATATATATATATATATATATATATATATATTCATTCATTTTCTTGTCAGCTTAGTCCCTTTATTAATCCGGGGTCACCACAGAGGAATGAACCACCAACTTATTCAGCAAGATTTTACGCAGCGGATTCCCTTTTAGCCGCAACCCATCTCTGGGAAACATCCACACACACACTCATACACTACGGACAGTTTAGCCTACCCAATTCACCTGTACCGCATGTCTTTGGACAGTGGGGGAAACCGGAGCACCCGGAGGAAAACCACGCGAATGCAGGGAGAACATGCAAACTCCACACAGAAACGCCAACCGAGGCTCGAACCAGCGACCCAGCAACCTTCTTGCTGTGAGGCGACAGCACTACCTACTGCGCCCTATATATATATATATATATATATATATATATATATATATATATATATATATAGTTTACTGTAGTAAAGTCTAAAGTGTACTATGGCAATTTCTATTAGTTCATGATAGTTACTGATGATGCTTCATTATGTAGTGTAATTTATTACTGAAGAGCTGTAAATATATATATATATATATATATATATATATATATATATATATATATATATATATATATATATATATATATATATATATAAATTTATGCTTAAATTTAATGTGTGTCATAACTCCAAATTAGTTAGGCCACTAAACTCCATGAATTGCAATTTTATTATGATTAATTTTAGTTTTTATTTTAATTAAATCAAAATAGTAAAGCAAAATGTAAATTATTAAACCAACAATATACTGTCATATATATATATATATATATTATATATATATATATATATATATATATATATATATATATATATATATATATATATATATATATATATATATGGTTAATTAGGGTAACTAGGCAGGATAGGGTAATTAGGCAAGTCATTGTATCGTGATGGTTTGTACTGTAGACTATCAAAAAATAAATAGCTTAAAGGGCCTTATTATATTGACCTTAAAATGTATTTTAAAAAATTAAAACTGCTTTTATTTTAGCAGAAATAAAACAAATAAGACTTTCTCCATAAAAAAAAATATTATCAGACACACTGAAAATTTCTTTGCCCATCATTTGGGAACATAAAATATATATATATATATATATTAAAGATTTTCACCCCCCCTTTGTTTTGGAGTGCACCACAACAGTGCACATTTTGCATTTTCTCCTTAACATGCCTGATTCAGGTCATTAGGTCATTAGTTCAAGACCTGTAGTCAAACATAAATGCATGCAAAAATATGGGGGTGGGGTGTACCAGATAAATAGCTTGAATAACCACCAAATAAACGAAACCAGACATCATTTATTTGACTCAATACCCTAACCCCCACTCACAATGCATTAGCAGAAGCAGCACGATAATGAAACAGCAAACAATCTTAACAGCATGGCAATACTCCGACACCCCATCACATTTCTCCCCAGATGTCATCATCTAGAAATATAATATATTGCATGCTGCCTACAGAGTGGCAAATAATGATGACACCACCTCTTCCAGAATATGTTATATGGTGTTGTATATGACAGCCCAGTCGGAGTGTGTAAAAGTCAGATGGCTTAATGTATGTAACAATGCAGTCAGTGGAGATTCCTGGAGAGGGTTTGCTGTCTGCGGTGTAGAGCTGGAAATGCTGTGATCTTTCTCCCTCTCGCCTCGGGCCTTTACATATTTACTCCATCTCTTCCTCTCATTCTGTCATACTCCAATATGTGTTTGTGTGTTGACTGTAGTGGCGGGTCGTTCTTGAATGATTCGTTCATTTTGAACGAATCTTAAATGTTACTCTGGAACAATGAACCCTCTCAGGGACTGATTCGTTTATTAGAGCATGCGCACATTGTGTAGAAGGGGGAGAAGATTAGTTTATTTTCCAAGTCTTTTATTGGGTTTGAGTCGTCTGTTTATCACATGAAAGACATAAGCCAATCATACACAGTCAGAAAGGAAAAAAATATTTGATCTGTTTAGCTGTCAAGTCCTTGAGTTTGAAACACATAAGCCAATCATGAATTTAGTTAGAGCCGGTGAAAGATTTGATTCGATTATTTCTTAAGCCCTTGGGTTACATTTGATCCATTCATCGATTGAGTCCTCTGGTTGGAGTCCTTTGTTGATCGTGTGAAAGATAGAAGCCAGTCTACGATGATCCATTCATCACTTTGAGTTTTATTTGATCCGTTCAATCTTCGAGTCCTCAAGTTTGATTTGATCCGTTCATTTCTAGAGTTTTCAGGTTCGATTTGATCTGTTCATTTCTCGAGTCCTCGGGTTTGATTTGATCTAATCATTTCCTAAGTCCTGGAGTTTGATTTGATCCATTCATTTCTAGAGTTCTCGGATTTGATTCGATCTGTTCATTTCTAGTGTTCCGTGGTTTGATTTGATTTGATTCATTAATTTCTCAAGTCCATGAGTTTGATTTGTTCCATTCCTTTCTTGAGTCCTCAGTTTCGATTTGATCCATTAATTTCTTGTGTCCTCTAGTTTGATTTGATTGGTTCATTTCTAGAGTTCTCAGGTTTGATTTCATCCATGCATTCCACGCGTCCTCAGGTTGGATTTGTTTGTTCATTACGTGAAAGACAGAAAACAATCACATGCAATCAGAGCAGGAAAAATAATTGACCTGTTCACCTCTTGAGTCCTCGGGTTTGATTTGATCAGTTCATTTCTAGTGTTCTCGAGTTCGATTTGATTAATTAATTTCTCGTGTCCATGAGTTTGATTTGTTCTGCTCCTTTCTCAAGTTCTCGGGTTTGATTTCATCCATTCATTTCTTGAGTTCTCAGGTTTAATTTCATCTGTTCATTTCCCAAGTTCTTGGGTTTGATTTGATCCGCTCATTTCTAGAGTTCTTGGGTTCGATTTGATTCATTCATTTTTTTCGAGTCCATGAGTTTGATTTGATTCGTTCACTTCTCAGGTCCTCATGTTTGATTTGAACTGTTCATTTCTAGAGTTCTTTGGATTCATTTGATCCAATCATTTCTTAAGACCTTGAGTTTGATTTAATCTGTTCATTTCTAAAGTTCTCGGATTTGATTCGATCTTTTCATTTCTAGCGTTTTCTGGTTTGATTTGATTTTATTCATATCTCAAGTCCATGAGTTAGATTTGTTGCGTTCATTTCTCAAGTTCTTGGGATTCAGTTGATCCAATCATTTCTTAAGTCCTTGAGTTTGATTCGATCTGTTCTTTTCTAGCGTTCTCTGGTTTGATTTGATTTGATTAATTTCTCAAGTCCATGAGTTTGATTTGTTCCGTTCGTTTCTCAAGTTCTCGGGTTTGATTTGATCTGTCCATTTCTCAAGTATTTAGGTTTGGTTTGATCTGGTAATTTCTCAAGTTCCCAGGTTTAATTTCATCCATTTATTTCTGGAGTCCTCGGATTGATTTGATTGGTTCATTTCTCGTGTTTGATTTGATCATTTATTTCTGGAGTCCTCGGATTTGATTTGATCCGCTCATTTCTAGAGTCGTCTGGTTTGATTTGATCTATTAATTTCTAGCATTCTTGGATTTGATTTGTTCATTTCTCAAGTGCATGACTTGCATTTGATCCATTAATTTCTCGAATCCTCCAGTTTGGATTGTTCTTCAAGACAATCATACGCAGTCAAAGCAGAAAGCAGAAAAAAAAAATCATTCTTTTATCTCTTGAGTCTTTGTGTTTTATTTGTTTTATTTATTAGTCAAGTCCTCTGGTTTGATTTGATGAATTCATATTTCAAGTCATTGCATTTGATCTGTTTATTTCTCTACTCTTTGGGTTCGAGTCATTCGGTCATTAAGTGAAAGACAGAAGCAAATCACATGTAGCTAGAGACTGTAAAATATTTCATTCGATTTCTCGAGTCCTCAAGTTTGAATCGTTCGTTCTTCATGTAAAAAGACAGAAGCCAATCATCGCTGTCAGATTTGAGGCATTTATTTGTTGAGTCCTCAGGTTTGAGTCATTCATATAATGCATATATATGCATATAATAGACTCAAAGGTTCATTCTTGGGTTCGTTCTGAATTTCCCATTGCTACAGTAGTTGAATGTTGTACACCCTCTGCCTCCTCTTCTAACCAAACTGCAGCGTTTTTTAATATAATGACATGTTGTGTCCACTATTGAACAATTACATCACTGCTGCTCATCCAATTACAGTAATCCTGCTAATAAGATTCACACACACACCAAGACGTCTCAAATGTGTGTGTGTGTGTTCAAACAGTCAAGCCAAATGAATGGAGTTTGCACTCAGGTCACGGGAAAATGCTTGCAGGGTTAAGACCCCCCTTCCGGAAATCATTATAAAGCTGGCATGCAAGCCCAGAAATGTTCATCAAATTAACGCCTGAGCCTGAGGGTTTGGTAGTAGGCCGCGGAAGCAATAAGGCTCCTGTCTATAAACCAGCAAGCTTTGGCAACAGCAGATTGGATGGATGGGCTGAAGGAAAAGGGAAAGCCAAGAGCGGAGAGAATAAGAATAATAATAAAGTCATCTGTATAGCAGTAATGGCTCATTGGCCACTTTGGGACAGTGGCTTGTTTTAAGTTTTGGGGAAGCCCGAGGGATTTTTGGCAAGGCGAACCATCAAATTCTAGGAGAGAATTTAATGTTTTTTTCGCTAGTCATAGTGAGCTTTTTTGTCTGCTGCTTTTTTTATAAGAAGTAGCTTTCTGAAAATGACATTATCTATCATCATTTACTCACCAATGCCTCATTAAAACTCATTCCTTTCTTTTATATGTGTAAAATAGTAACAGATATCTTAAAGAATACCAAATACTTAGATATAAAGGGATACTTCACCAATAAATGAACATTTTGTAATTATTTCCTTACCCTTAACATGGTCCAAATATTTTTTTTGTGTGTTCTGCTGAACATTGATAGCCACTTGTGACCATTGACAGAGTATTTAGTTTTCCTACTATGGTAGTCGGTGGTTACAGGTGTCCAACAAATATTTTCTTGATTTTTGGAAGAACTGTCTCTTTAACAAGCATGCTGAAATATTCCCGAGTGCTGTTTATCCTTAGGAAAATTGACAGAAGTGATCGTCTAATAATGTTTCCATATTTGAGAAATGGTGAATGGAACCATTATTGGTTCATATTTTAATCATGTTATATTTTGTATTAGGCCAATTGTTTCGTTCATTTCTGCACTGACACCTCTACATATAATTTAAGCCTATAATGCATAATTCTAGCTGATGTCTTTATTTTTTAGATTTATTCATTCGATGGTTAGCTTTTTACAAAACTTGACAACTGAAATGAGACTACGTATGAGAAAGCCCTACCTCTGTGATTTATATTTGGTGATGATGTCTGTTGTCAAAAAATAAAGTGCACATTTTCGCTTATGGGGCAGCATGGTTGCGCTGTGGGTAGCACAATTGCCTCGCAGCAGGAAGGTCGCTGGTTCGAGCCCCGGCTGAGTCAGTTGGCATTTCTGTGTGGAGTTTGCATGTTCTCCCCATATATATAAACGCAGTGGCGCAGTGGGTAGCACGTTCACCACACAGCAAGAAGGTTGCTGGGTCGCTGGTTCAATCCTCGGCTCAGTTGGCGTTTCTGAGTGAAGTTTGCATGTTCTCCCTGCGGGTGCTCCGGTTTCCCCCACAGTCCAAAGACATGCGGTACAGGTGAATTGGGTAGGCTAAATTGTCCGTAGTGTATGAGTGTGTGTGTGTATGTGTGGATGTTTCCCAGAGGGGGTAGCGGCTGGAAGGGCATCCGCTGCGTAAAAACTTGCTGGATAAGTTGGCGGTTCATTCCGCTGTGGCGACCCCGGATTAATAAAGGAAATAAGCTGACAAGAAAATTAATATAAATATATGAAGGTTGCTGGTTCGAGTCCTGGCTGGGTCAGTTGGCATTTCTGTGTGAGTTTGCATGTTCTCCCCATATAGTACATATATAAAACTACAATTGTATTTAAATAAAAGTTATGCTGGATAAAAAGTGTATGTATAGAGTTATGTTTTGCTTTTGACACATTATTTAAAATAGGTGGCTATGAAATAGCTATTAACTTCTTTTATTTGGTGGGGCCAGCAGAAATTAGTGAAGGGCACTTAAAAATCCTTAGCGTTAACCTTGCAATGATACTTTCAACATAGGCTCATTCTGAAAACTTAGTCCTATATACGTTTGTGGAGACCGCAAATTATGTAGCCAGAGGAACATATGGCTGCATTTAATTTTTTAAACGAACGCTACGGGGCGATATGATGCCATTCCTTTTCGCGCTGACCAGCTGACCGCTTACCTCCAGTATGAACAGCTTTCCCAGTTTGTCCCGTTAGCTCGCCACGTACATCGGCGGTCTTGAGATGCAGAGAGGAGTTGACCACAATGTCCGGTGAAGAACGGTTCCAGAAATCAGGTAAGACAAAAACAGAATCCAAAAAGTAAAATAAACAAGTAAATAACTGGGTGAGAATGTGGTCAAATCTGAAAACGTGGTAAAAAGCAGACGAGGGCTTTTCTTTTTCTGGATTGCTTTTGAAAACTATCGGTTGGATTCAGGGAAGTGGGTTGGCGGGTCAATCAGTAAAATTGGTTGAGTTTAGGGAAGAAGGAGGGTGGGTCAGTCAATTGGTCAGTCAGTCAAACAGTCAGTCAACAGTGACCTCTGGTGGGTTTATGCTAGAACAGCTGGAGTTAATGTTACTTGCGATATATATTTGAGCATACACAGTGCCCTCTTGTGGATTTGCAAAAACCAAAACTGCTAAAAAACAACTCCTAGGACGTATTCCGCGGCCTTCAGAAATATCTGCCTGATCTCACGAGAAAACGTAAGTATTTTACGTTTTGGCAGTTTAGTGGCTAATTCGTACGAATTCGTACGAGTTCAGTCGTAAGAAATTGTACAATTTTAAAAAGGAGGCGTGGCACCTAACCCCACCCCTAAACCCAACCATCATTGGGGGATGAGCAAGTCGTACTAAAATGTACGAATTAGATCGTACGAATTCGTACAAATTAGCCACTAAATGAAAAAGTTACGAATCGCCGTGAGATTGTGTTGGAAATATATATAGAGGTATGTTTTCAGAATGAGCCTGGGTTGGCTACTTTTTTCATGTAATTTTTGGCGCAATAAACACCGTAAAAACCCCATAATGTCTATACACACAGCCTTTACGTTGGGTAAACACTTATTTAAATTCTCCAAAGGGTAATTGAGAACTTCCATGCTTTAAGGGAATGAGTATGGAGATAATTGCATTGACAGCAGCACAGAGAATGTTCTTGTTTAGCATGCACACACACACACACTCAAACGTAATACACATTCATATACACGTCCGGCATACACTGATAACACCCTGCATGTGGCATGTGAATAAATCAAGCAAACATGCAGACATATTAAATGTGTTTGGGTTAGCGGGTGAATGCTTTTGCTCAGACGTATGAACGCCTGCATATATGAGATGTTTTATGCGTTCTCTGTCTCCTAGATTATTGCTTTTGGCAGCAAGGGCAAAACCTGCAATGGTTTATATAGTGTCAGGAGAACGTATGCAAATCCACGTGAGGATTGCAGTCTGGGGGTCAGGAGTTGCTTTTCCCATTAACATACTCTATGCATGAGCTTAGCAGGAAAAAAATCGAGTTGTTAAATGTGCAGAACTTGCATGTGTACGCCGTTTACTACATTTGTGTGTGCCAGAAGGCAATTGAATTTACGCTCCCTCACTTGCGCGCCTCTGTGGGGCTGCCACACACACACAGACACACAAATACACCTACACGAGCGAGCTCTCAGACTGCTCTCAGACTCATTCTGAAGCAAATGTGTGAAGAGACTGAGCGCACGAGTGACTGTGTGAAGAGAGTAGACTTGAGTGTGTATTGTTTCTGCTGAATGACACTAGATGTTCTGTTCCGTTATGATCTGTTTCTGAGCTCTTTTGTTTTGGTTTACAGAATGACTTCATGTGTTTGTCTGTGTGGATGTATATGCACATATTTATTTACGTATTCGTTTGTTTTGCACCAATGCTATCCGGGTGTCAGATTTGTTAGAATTCATTGGAGATTATATTCATTTATTTATTTTCCTTTCGGCTTAGTTCCGTCATTAATCCGGGGTCGCCACAGTGGAATGAACCGCCAACTTATCCAGCATATTTTTTATGCAGCGGATGCCCTTCCATCTGCAACCCATCAATGGGAAACACCCATACACTCTTGCATTCACACACATGCACTACGGCCAATTTAGTTTATTTAATTCCCCTATAGCGCATGTGGACTGTGGGGAACACCAGATCACCCAGAGGAAACCCATGCCAACATGGGGAGAACATGCAAACTCCACACTGAAATGTCAACTGAGTCAGCTGAAGCTTGAACCAGCAACCTTCTTGTTGAGAGGCGATTGTAACCACTGCGCCACCGTGCGCCCGGTTTTAGACTCCTTATTTTTTAAAATACAAAAATGCAGTATTTTATTTTGGAAGCCATGGTGTGGCTGCTGTTTTTTGTAGTAGTTTATTTTGATCAAATTAAATGTTATATATATATTTTTGGCCAACCCTTGTTTAGACACTTTCACCAGGGGTGTCCAAACTTGGTCCTGGAGGGCCGGTGTCCTGGAGAGTTTACCCTAATAAAACACACCTGAACCAGCTAACCAAGTTCTTACTAGATATACTAGAAACTTCCCACCCAAGCTCATTCTGGAAATGGGCGGTGTGGCGCTGCTCCGCTCCTCCTCTTCACGCTCGCTGGCCGATGGCTCGCCTCCGAGTGGAGGGCTTTCCCGATGCAACCAGTTTGTCCGCTTAGCTCACAGCGTTGCGTTGGCGGAGCGGAGGCCCCGAAGAAGGAGAAGGAGGAGGAGCCGGCCGCGGGGACGACGACCGTGATCGAGTCCGGGGAACAGCGGTTCCGGAAACCAGGTAAGATGAAAAACAGAATCTGAAAAATAAGGGCGAGAACGCGGCGGGATCCGAAAACGCGGTGGAAATCGAAGACGAGGGCTTTTGCTTTTTTTCTTTCTTTCTGGACGGCTTTTGCAAACCGTCGCTTGGGTTTAGGGAAGGAGGAGGAGGAAGAGGAGGGCGGCCGGGTCAGCCGATCTGGCGGCTTTTCTGGCGGATCCGCGAAAACAAAAAACACTCAAATACATTCCTCCCGGGACATAAATCGCGGTCCGCAGAAATGTCCGCGGGGCTACTACAGGTGTGTTAAAGCAAGTTGGAGCTAAATTTAGCAGGACTCTGGCCCTACAGGACCAAGTTTGGACACCCCAGTGTTAGACATTTTTGCTTGGGGTTTGTCAGTGGCGTTACTAGACATAAAGCGCTAATGTGCTCCCTTCATTCATTATATATATATATATATATATATATATATATATATATATATATATATATATATATGATATATGATATATGATTATAAATAAATAATTAAGATTATTATTGTTATAGTACAATTATTACCTAACTAAATAACATAAATCAATCCTAAATGTAACTGGAGAACAATCTAAAGACACAACTGGAGTGATGCTGAGATAATCGAATTAATCTTTTGCATAAATATTAATTAGAATGAAATTCTAAAGACAATTCAAAAGAGTACAAAAAAGAAGTTTTATAGAATTACTTGTTGTGTGAGCACTGCGGCTATGTTTTTCGTCAAGCAGGATTGGTGTTCGTGAGACGTTTGTTTTTGATTAAAGGTTCATCAGCGTTGGTTCGGTTGCACAAAAAGAATAAAATCTTTATTCTGGGATTACCACTCTTAATAAATACACTTGCATATAAAGTAAATCGTATCGCATAGCATTTCCAGGGGCACTGGTGATTTTTACTGGGGCACATGCCCCAAAAAATTGGGTCTAGCGATGCCCCCTTATGTTTAATAGTCGAGTAGGATTCCCCTGAACTATAGTTTGCTTTCTTTTTTTGTGTGTGTGTGTTTGCAAAACCCTGTCTGTGTAGATCGCTGAGAGTCTCCTAATCTCCAATGCCCTTCTCTGATGCCATCATACTCCTAATATCCCGCCGTGTCTCCATTGTCTCCAAACCCCAGCATCATCCGCTCTGCTCTGCTCTGCTCTGTATTCTCGGCGTATCTGCTCAATATCCATGTCCTCACCTGTCAGCATTAGCGCTGTGCAGCGGTGCGTGTTCCTCCACTCCACTAGTCTCTCTCCATCTGATCTTACCAACCTTCCCATCCACTCTTCCTCATCAGTTTATTACTGCTCTCTATATTTTACAAACATCCGTCCCATATAGAACTCTGCTACAGAAAATATCCGCAAATGACCGAGTTAAGCCTTTAAATGTCACTTTAAGATGAATACTCAACGCAATCTCACGGCAATTCATCAATTTTTCGATTTAGTGGTTAAGTTGTATGAATTGGTACGATCTAATCCCTAAAATTTAGTACGATTTGCTCATCCCCCAATGAAGGTTGGGTTTAGGGGTGGGGTTGGTAGCCACGTCCCTTTTTTTAAATCGAATTTTTGTACGACGGAACTTGAACGAATTAGCCACTAAACTGACAAAACGTAAAATACATTTCCTCGTGAGATCAGGCTGGGATACTAGTATGTTAAAGAATATCTAGTCAAATATTATTTGCTGCCATCATAGCAAAGAGAAAATAAATCAGTTACTAGAGATGAGTTATAATAATAATAATAATAATAATAATAATAATAATAATAATACTGATAATAATAGTAATTCATTCATTTTCTTGTCGGCTTAGTCCCTTTATTAATCCAGGGTCGCCACAATGGAATGAACCGCCAACTTATCCAGCAAGTTTTTACGCAGCAGATGCCCTTCCAGCCGCAACCCATCTCTGGGAAACATCCACACACACATTCACACACACACACTCATACTCCACACAGAAACGCCAATGGATGTTCCCAGAGATGGGTTGCGGCTGGAAGGGCATCCGCTGCGTAAAAAACTTGCTGGATAAGTTGGCGGTTCATTCTGCTGTGGCGACCCTGGATTAATAAAGGGACTAAGCCGACAAGAAAATGAATGAATGAATGATTAGAAATGTGTTAAACAAATCTTCTTTGCGTCAAACAGAAATTGGGGGAACACATGTACAGGGAGACCAATAATTCTGACTTTAACTGTATGCTGCCCATTGATAACGTTCTTTGCATTTGGGTCATTGGCAAGTATAATTTTGGGCCCTGAATGTGTGTGCGTACGTGTGTGTACGTGTGTATATTCACAGGCTTTCTGTGGTAAGCTGGCCTTGTCAGCAAAACTGCCAGACTGTGACTTCACCCGTATGCGTGCCTGTGTGTGTGTGTGTGTGTGTGTGTGTGTGTGTGTGTGCGGCTGTGCTGCTGAAGGTGTGATCCTGAGTGCACACATTTGAGCGTGTGGCGTCTCTGACACCGGGCCGGTTCTAATGAGGCGGTTCAGCAGGATCCGCACCCGAGCCGTGCCACCGAACATTGACAAATGGCTCTGCTCTCCTCATTTCATCTAAGTGAGCGAGGCCACAAGAGCTACCGGCAATTTCATAGAAACGAGTCCCCTGAGTCTGAACGTGACTTCGCTTTTGCCTGGGTAAGTGCACCATACAAGAAAATTGCATTCATTTCCCGGGAAACAATTGTTTGTGAGTGAAGGGGGGGATGGAGGGGGGGGAAGTGAGCGCATTTGCACACTGAAACGGTAAACATACAAAAGGACTCTGTAAACTTTTGCTTTGCTTTGCCAGATGAAAGAGGAGGCTTATGCAAATCGTTCTTTTGCACCGCAGCCCTTCGAGATAGCCGGGTTTCGGCTCTTTTTTTTCCCTTCCTGTTGGGTTTTGCTGCTTGCCTGCTTTTCTCTGCTTAGCATGTCACACAAACATATGCCGTGTATGGAACGCACACTCACTCTTCAATCTGTTTTTCCAGTGATACCTGTGCTCCCGGTAGACACATGTCAACATGACGCCAGATTGATGTTGCACCCCAACGTCGTGTGGATGTTGCATTTTGTTTAGGAATGAAAATTGGGTTGACTTCAGAAGCAGGTAATGGCTCGTTTCCACTGACTGGTACAGTACGGTCACCTTTATCAGGCTTGCGTTTACACTTCTAAAAGGGTACCAGTGGTAACTAGCTGATCTAGCTGATGATTGATTATGAAGCTTGTTTGGCATGCTGTCCCAAAAGAGAGCCCTGAGCTCATAAGATCCTCGAGCCTGGGGCTCCCTCCCGTTTGCAAGGTGAGAGGGGAGTTTGAGCTAAGGTAGATCTGGAGAACTCCCCCTGCTGTAGTAGATAATGAACAGATAGTGATCGCTCTTAAGAGATAACTACTTACTAGGAGCATGTCTGGGGCCAATTTGGATTAGCCAATTAACTTAAGTTGCATGTTTGTGGACGGTGGGAGGAAATCGGGGAACCCGGGGGAAACTCTCGTGAGCATGGAGAGAACGTGTAAACTGCACAGAAACGTCGGCTGGCTTGGTAAGGACTAGAACCAGTGACGTTCTTGCTGTGAGGCAACAGTGCTAACCACTAGGCCACCGTGCCAACCATCTAAGGAGGAGTAGGGGTGAAAGGGGGGATTCTTCAAAATGAAGATGGCTGTAGTATGGAACTGAGGGTATTCATAGTGACTTAGGAAATGTCTGATTGGTGAATTATAAATTGAATAATGCAGGGCCCGCTGCAAGCAATAATAAACACGTGATCCTCTCGAAATTAGTTTATAAATAAACCTCACGTAGTGTATGTGTGTGAATGTGAGTGTGTGGGTGTTTCCCAGTACTAGGTTGCAGCTGGAAGGGCATTCGCTGTGTAAAACGTATGCTGAGGAAAATTAATGAATGAATGGATTGATTGTGGCGAGGCAGTCTCAAAGCAAGAAGGTCGCCGGGTCGCTGGTTCGAACCTCGGCTCAGTTGGCGTTTCTGTGTGGAGTTTGCATGTTCTCCCTGCCTTCGCGTGGGTTTCCTCCGGGTGCTCCGGTTTCAACCCACAGTCCAAAGACATGCGGTACAATTGGGTAGGCTAAGGTGAATTGGGTAGGCTAAATTGTTCGTAGTGTATGAATGTTTCCCAGAGATGGGTTGCGGCTGGAAGGGCATCCGCTGCTTAAAAACTTGCTGGATAAGTTGGCGGTTCATTCCGCTGTGGCGACCCCAGACTAATAAAGTGACTAAGCCGACAAGAAAATGAATGAATGAATGAATGAAAAAATGAATGATCAAATAAATGAATGAATGAATAAATGAATGAACGAATGAATAAATGAATGAATGAATGAATGAATGAATAAATGAGTGAATGAATGAATGAATGAATGAATGAATGAATGAATTAATTAATTAATAAATGAATGAATGAATGAATAAATGAGTGAATGAATGAATGAATGAATGAATGAATGAATGAATGAATGAATGAATGAATGAATGAATGAACGAAGGAATGAATGAATGAATGAATGAATGAATGGATTGAAGAATGTTCACCTCAAGAATAATAATGCATGCTAGCAAACTGACTTTAAAAGATTATAAGTGACTGGAGAGATGATCAAAATATAAGATATATATTGCATGCGTAATGACATACTGTATTTACAGGACAGAAAAAGGTCTCTAATTACGCATATATAATTATGTTTACATTTGGAAAAATGTATAAGAGATTCCCTATGAACTTTCTGGTTCTTGCTACAGAGAGCTCCGAGTGGCTTTGAAATCTGCTCGATGCGTGCGCAATTAACAACAGTAGCAGGAAAGGTCCAGTTATCGGCGACCCTCATTGGATTTCCTTTGTTATTTATCGCTTTCCTCTTCTCCCGCCCCCATAATCACGCCGCCGGTTGGTAATGTTGTGGATTAGCCTGGCCTATTTACCCTCTTCTCCTCTCCACAGAGCTCCACGTTACCTCCTAACTCCCATCCTCCAGCCCACATCATCATGTAATCATGCGTACCTATGCAGCTGGAATACTAAACACCACGCTCAAGCCCTGCAGAGCTTCTGAAGCTGTTTTGACTGGAGCTGCATGATTCCAGCAGAAAAAAAGAATAATAATAAAAATCTGCACTTAGCAGTCACCACCCAATTAACAGCAGACAAATTGCAGAGCTGCTCTGCTCTTTTATAGTCAACGGTAAACTCTTAAAGGTGCTGTATGTACTTCTTGTTTACCTGAAAAACAATGCTGAAGTCAGATATTCTGCTCAGTCTGTCTTTGTTTTGGTCTCTTTAACCCGCCCAATGCCAGTTAATAGGTATTGCAAATGTGTATTGAAATTATTATTATTATTATTATTATTATTATTATTAATAATAATAATAATAATAATAATAATAATAATAATAATAATAATAATAATAATAATAATAATAATAATGATGATGGGGCGAAGCAGTGGCGCAGTAGGTAGTGCTGTCGCCTAACAGCAAGAGGGTCGCAGGGTTGCTGGTTCGAGCCTCGGCTCAGTTGGCATATTCTGTGTGGAGTTTGCATGTTCTCCCTGCGTTGGTGTGGGTTTCCTCCGGGTGCTCCGGTTTCCCCCACAGTCCAAAGACATGCGGTACAGGTGAATTGGGTAGGCTAAATTGTCCGTAGTGTATGAGTGTGTCATCACTTTTCCTTTATTATTATTATTAAAAACTCATTTAACTGGAAGCGGAACACTGTTTTTACTGATTTGCAAGATGATGAACTGATCTTCAAGGTGCAGTAGGTGATCTGCCAAAATGCTAATCGGATAGCGTATTAGCTTTGGACAGCAGGGATGGACTGTGTTTCAAAGCCACGCCTCTTGAAATCACGAGCGCGCCCACTGTGACACGACAGTAGACCCAGTTCATTCGCCAGTTGGAAATGTATGTAGTTGTTGGCTGGGCGGCGTGCAGGAATTTCACTTATTACCAAGCCACACTTACATGCTATTTTAGACTGAATATTCAGAGTAGCGGTACACAATATCGGGAGCAGGCTGCCATTTTTCAGAAATGACCCAATGTGAATATAAGCGCAACTTCTGCTCAGCATCCTGCCTAAAAATCCAGCTTAAACCAGCCTAGGATGGTTGTCTGGTTTTAGCTAGTCGACCAGCCTGGTTTTAGAGGGGTTTTGGCCACTTCCAGGCTGGTTTCCAGGCATTTCCATCCTGGTCTTAGCTGGTCAGGCCGGAAATTGACCAGCTAAAACCCATCTAAAATTAGCTTGACCATCCTGGTTTAAGCTGGACATAGCTGGTTTTGGCTGGGCTCCCAGCCGGGCTAGGCTGGTCAAGCTGGTTTCAGCTGGTCATCTCTCAGCCTGTCCAGCTTAAACCAGGCTGGAAATGGCTGGAAACCAGCCTGGAAGTGGCCAAAACCCCTCTAAAACCAGCCTGGTCGACCAGCTAAAAACCAGCCACCCATCCTAGGCTGGTTTAAGCTGGATTTTTCAGCAGGGCAAGCAGGCTAGGCGGAGTAGCATTATTTACTGAAGTTTTGTTGTCAAACCGAATATAAATCTACATCATCGATGCTGTGAAAGCTTCCTTAAGAAAGTAAAAATAGTCACATCTAGCTTCCACCGGGAGATTTCAGTGGCTGAACAACACGTCTGTGCATAGAACCCATTCATAACAACACAATACACTCTCCATCAGCTCTGTGTGACTAATATAGTTTGAAAACAGAACATTACCTCTCTAACAGAAATACTTCAGCCATGGTGTGGTGTCGTCCTTCCTCCAGCGTGCAAAAGTAACTCCAATACTGATTCAGCAGTTAAAAAGTTTCGATTCAGCATTTGATTTTGCCGCAAATGACAGTCTCGCGTGCTCGTGTCGCTCATCTAGGCATGCACGCTGACAGACATGCACACGCTATTGACCAGAGATGCGCAAAAGCCCAAATCTGCATTTGCTGACTGACAGTTTGAGTTACTTATCGCTATTATGAGAGATGTCGGTTCGACTCTATTTAATTAGATAAATTTTTTTTAGTTTTATGCCTTACCCAGAATATAAAAATACATATAAATACATGATTTACTTTAATCATTACTATTAGACTGTGAAGAGGCTTTCAACCAGCACAACAACAAATCTTCCTGAAGACAATCACCTACTGCACCTGTAAGTGACTAAAACCCTCTGACAGCAGGTCAGACCAAAGAGATTAATCGTTTAACTATAGAAGAAAAGCTGACTCCTTCAAGTCTGGACATACAGTGTTTTGACCATTAATGAGGACTGAAAGCCACTCAGCTCTGAATGAACCTTAAAGGGCAAACTGACCTTGAGATAATGAAATGACTGCCCAGAGTCCTGATCTAAACCTCATTGAAAACGTCTGAAATTCTGTAAGAAACAAAGACACACTCTTCCTGTCTTGAAATACTTGTTCATATAGCACCTCTTTTCATTTATAGCACTTTATTTTGACATTAAAATATCTTGTGCAAGTACATTATGAACAGCAGCCACACTAATTATTTTCTGTGCTCTCTGTTTCCAGCTGGGGATGCCAACGAGGACGTTTTGAGGACAACACGTACATTCATTGAACGTCTACACTCAGACATGACCTATATACTATATAAATGCAGGTCAATTAGATTTTTAACTACAATGTTTGAGTGAGACAACTTTTCTTCTGACAATTAATTATATATATATATATATATATATATATATATATATATATATATATATATATATATATATATATATATATATATATATATATATAAAATGGTCCGGTCCTTGAAGCTTGTCACTAAGCAGTTAGAGTACCCCCCACCCCCCACCCCCATCCTGACTGTAGTATAATGATGTACAATTATGCATCAAAAATCACACTGAAGATGTACACTCACTGGCCACTTTATTAGGCACACCTTACTAGTGCCGGCTTGGATCCCTTTTGCCTTTACAACTGCCTTAATCCTTCGTGGCATAGATTCACCAAGGTACTGGAAATATTCCTCAGAGATCTTGGTCCATGTTGACATGATAGCATGACGCAGTTGCTGCATATTTGTCGGCCGCACAAATCCGTTCTTCCACCAAAAGTACTCTGTTGGATTGAGCTCTGGTGACTGTGGAGGCCATTTGAGTTACTGTTGCATTTCTTTTAGCTGGAACCACTCTGGCCATTCTCCTCTGACCTCTGGCATCAACAAGGCATTTGCACCCACAGAACTGCCGCTCACTGGATATTTCCTCTTTGGCGGAGCATTCTTTATAAACCCTAGAGATGGTTGTGCGTGAAAATCACAGTAGATCAGCAGTTTCTGAAATACTCAGAGCAGCCCATCTGGCACCAACAACTATACCACAACCAAAGTCACTTAAATCCCCTTTCTTCCCCATTCTGATCCTCGCTCTGAACTGCTGCAGATTGTCTTGACCATATTTACATGCATATATGCATTGAGTTGCTCTCATGTGATTGGCTGATTAGAAATCTGCGTTAACAAGCAGTTTGTAATGTCCCTACCTGTTTAATATGTGCTCCGACTATATTTTAGTTCCTCAACAGACACTAGACTACAAATATATGCTCATTTATTTGACCCTAACCATAAATAAACAGTAAATCTCCACCAGTCATTAGTTGCTATGTCAGTCCACAAGTTACACAGTCAACAGAATGTCCATCTAAATGAAGAGTAGCCTCTTAGGGCCTCAGATTTGTTCACAGCTCTGCTTTAAAATACATCACTGGTTAAGGGTTGGCATCAACACATGACTTGGAAGCTTCACAAACCGTAGGCTTCCTGATTAGGGAATTACCCCTGCTCCTTTGCTGCACTTTGATTTTACCCCTCATATTCGAGAACTTGGACAGGACTTTTCAAGGCTTGCAGAAGTGGAAGAAAGAGAAACAAAGCACAGGATGTGCACAAAGGCCAGGTCAGTGTTCAGCAAGACAGCCTCTCAAAATCAGACATCCCAGAAGTGCTGTGCCGCTTCCAAAAACTCTGGCCCACATATATATATCTTGTAGCCGAGAAAGACAAAGACCTTTATGCATCCCTGCAGAACTCCTTGTAATAAAAAAATACTCGGGAAAGAAACCCAAACTAAACAAAAAGTGTGTCATAACCCAGATCTGTCAGGTCCGGCGATATACAAGGCTTATTATCCACATGAGAGCCACTGTCCCGAACTCCGTGTCACTTGGAGAAGTCTAGCGTGCTTGAAAATAACATTAAGACCCATTTGAGGTCAAAGTATGAAAGCTGCAGTGAAGGCTAGCAACAAATTTCCTTGAAGTAAAGTTAGTTCAGTCAGTGGGCAGCTCAGTCCCCGGGGCATCCGGAGGCAGACAAATGCTGAATTATACACAACTGTGTACTAGATCTGTGAAAACAGCTGTCGTCTGATCCAATGAGCAACAATTTGATCAAATATGGTACGTTCATCTTTAAAAAAAACATTTAGAAGAATGGAAAGCACATTTCCAGTTGTTGCCGTCATCTGTATGTGTGTTAATGAGGAGAAAGAGTGGTTTAAAAAACAAACCATATGGCGTGTGCTGTCAAGCATGAAGCATCCTCTGGGAAAAAAAATGACAGAGTTTCAATTAAAGTTTCTTAAATCTATCTGTTTTTAAATGAAGAAGACTTCTGTGTACTATACAGTGCATATGGTATTTAGAACTCCTCACAAAATACAACTTCATTACCACGGTACATGTTTCAGAAAGATAGTAAACCTGTGTTACTTTTAAGAGATTTATTGTCTAAATCAGTGGTTTTCAAAGTGGGGGTCGGGACCCCCCGAGGGGTCGCGGGACGATGAAGGGGGGGTCGCCTGGTGATTTCCAAAAATCTATTTATTTTTAATAAGCCATAAGAATTACCATATTTTATTCATAACCTACTAAAAAAAAGAAAAAAAATAGTTGTTTATAGTTACTATGCAGGGCCGGAGTGGGACTCTTTTTCAGCCCTGGAGTTTCAAGCCTCAGACCGGCCCACCTCAGTTCACCACTGACTATATTAAAATAAGGTTATTTCCAATTCAGTTTCTAATTACACTATCACGTCTTTTATTGAGAAAACAGCTCTTTTAGAACTTCAAATGTTCAACAATCCTTACAGTATTATGTCTTAACAATAAAAATGAAAAAAAAAAATTGTTACTCAGACAAGGACCGAACCCAGATTGGCCGCATCATAATCTAACGTACTAACCACTGTACCACAACAGCTGCACGTTGAATGGTGACTTATCTAGTTATATCATCATTAACCTGCAGGCTGCATCCTGCTCACAAGGCTACGAGAAAATAGATAAAAAGAGCAGAGCTGCGGTAAAATAATGAATAAGAAGGCTGTGGTCAAGTAAATAAATAAATTATTTTTAAAAAGTGTGACTGCTGAGAGAAACAGATTCTGGAACTAAGGACACCGGCCCTCGCGGCCAAAAAATGGACCGGCCCACCGGGAATTCTCCCGGTCCTCCCGATTAGCCAATCCGGGCCTGTTACTATGTACAACTGTATATAGTTACTTTAGAAGCTTATAGTTACTAGTTCTATTGGATTGCAACCCCTGGGGTAATTACATTACATTAAAGACACAGCAATAGCGTCAGATGCAGCAGATTAATTTTATAACACCAGGTTAAACTTTCTAGCCTATTTACAGCACTGACATACATTACAAAAAATACAACCAAGAATAGACTTGGGTCTATTGGTGTGCGCGCCATTGCATGCAATATTTCTGGATTTATAACCACCTCAGAAAATATTGAGGGTCGCGAGTCACTGGCATTGTTATTTTGGGGGTCGTGGACTGAAAAGTTTGGGAATCCCTGGTCTAAATCAGGGGTCACCAATCTCGGTCCTGGAGGGCCGCTGTTCCTGCAGAGTTTAGCTCCAACTTGCCTCAATACACCTGCCTAGATGTTTTAAGTATACTTTAATTAGCTTTTTCGGGTGTGTTTGATTAGGGTTGAAGCTAAACCTTGCAGGACACCGGCCCTCCAGCAACAAGTTTAATGATCCCTGGTCTAAATAGTTGACTTCACTAGAAAATTGTATAAAACACATTGCCTTCAATCGTCACAAAACACATTTTTTTGAGATGTTGACAGTCATATATTGGCTCGTTTCCACTGGTGTGGTATGGTACGGTTCGGTTTGGTACGCTTTTATGGCCGTTTCCACTGTCAAAAAGCGTAGCAACCCGAACCGTACCGTACTGTACCAGTCAGTGGAAACGAGGCATATGTGTCCCACGTTGCTAGAACCACTATTTGGACACATATACTTCACAAAGGATTGAAAAGTGGTTGTTTTTGATTATTTCACGCAAATTCGTTCTTCTGGATTCAAACTAATTTTTGAAGTTGTGTCACGCGGATTCAATCGTTGTGTGTATTCCAGCGTGGAGAGTGGATGTCTGTACCGGCGATCCACAAATACAAATATTTGCTTGAACTGCCCCTTTAACTGGCAGGTGGGATTTTCAGTCCTGCTGCATTGAATATTATGATTGATCTCATATATTTTTTTGACAGGATGTCGATTTCCTCTTGTTTAGACATTTCTTTTCTGGCAATCACAAGCCGAGGTGAAATGTCATCAGCAGGCGTCGTAAATCTCCAGCCTGATCAACACACTGAGGTGCAGATTCTCGTTATCCGGTTTTATTATTAACTCACTGCTCTGAAGGGAACTAAACACAGCCACGGGGCACAATTACAGCGGATTGGCGCGTGAGCCACAGATGTGAACCTTTGTGATGGATGTGGCAGCTGCATGAAGTTCTCATTGACTGATAAAGCTAATAAACATCAACACAACAGTTAGAGGGAAAGACATTATCCATATGCTTACAAAAGATGCAGACATGCTCAATCATTGACTCGGAGAGTGAAGAAAAACTTGGATTCACCCACACGAAAAAAAAATGCTATAGTGATTTATAGTAGATACAAATTGTTCTAGCTAGCTAGATAGTTTTTTTTAAACCACATTAATGTACTGGAGTTGATCTCACTGCTGACAAAACAGCTTAAACCAGCCTATGCTGGTTGGCTAATTGTAGCTGGTCGACCACCCTACTGAAAAAAAAAAAAAAAAGCAGCCGAGGATGGTTGGCTGGTTTGAGCTTATCAACCAACCTGGTTTTAGAGGGGTTTTGGCCATTTTCAGGCTGGAAATGGCTGGAAACCAACCTGGAAATGGCCAAAACCCCTCTTAAACCAGGTCAGGCTTGAAGATGACTAGCTAAAACCAGCTTGACCAGCCTAGCCAGGCTGGGCGCCCAGCTAAAACCAGCTATGTCCAGCTTAAACCAGGCTGGTCAAGCTGGTTTTAGCTGGATTTAGCTGGTCATTTTCCAGCTAAGGCCGGGCTGGAAATGGCTGGAAACCAGCCTGGAAATGGCCAAAACCCCTCTAAAATCAGGCTTGTCATCCAGCTAAAACCAGCCAACCAGCCTAGGCTAAAGGAGTTTTGGTCATTTCCAGGCTGGTTTCCAGCCATTTTCAGCCTGGACTTTATAGGGTTTCACCACAGTATACCACTGGTTACTTTAGTAAAAAAAACTAAAGTATACTACAGTATTTATGTATCTACTCTGTAGTTAATACTACAGTATGCTGGAATATTCATTAACAACGAGTTGTAAATACAATATAATACACACTAGGGTTTAAAAACACTAGTATTTCTGGATATATTTTTCTTGTGGGCATGATGAGTTTAGCAAAGGAGCTTCAAAGTGTCCCATATGATACACTACACTGCTTTTCGGTGTTGTGGAGTAGCTAGTAGCTTAGCTACATTTTTTCAGTAGCTTGACAGACAGTAGCTCAACTGCTAATGATACAATGTAGCTTTTCCAGTGGCAAGCTATTTTTTAAACTATATTAATGTACTTAATAATCTGTTGCTGTGATTTTGTTATAGTAACACAACAATAGTTAAATAGATCATTTGAATGTTGTGATGTCATTGGGCGATGAACATTTCATCTTGTCCAACCCTTTTATAACTGTAACAAGAGGCAATTCAATCATAACTTAATTTATCTTTTTATTTCAGTGTGAACGCATACACTGAAAAAAATTATTCAAAGATGATTTCTTGGATTTACTCAATTTTTTTTACGTAAAGTGGTTGTAAACAATTTAATTGTGTTAAATTTAAACAAACAAATTAAGTTGAACATTATTCTATTTAATTTGATTGTTTAAATTCAACACAAATAAATTGTTTGCAACAGTTCTGCATGCAACACTTTTTTCAGTGTAGTTAGTAAACCTGCTGTGTTCGCTGCCTTTTTTTTACAGTGTTTGTCTTTGTGTAAAAAGTAGCATCAATATAACTAAACACTTCGTGGTAGTAGGCTAACTTGTAGAGTAGTGCAATTTTTTTAAAAGTTTAGATTGAAAGTAGTTGAGGTATCAAACCATAGTCTCAGAGCAGCGTCTCCAACTGCTTCCACATACATTTACTTTATTTTTTGCATTTACAATGACTGTGCATGATCTCCATTATCCCCCGGTGTGCCCTCAGAGATGGGAATAGACCCTTTTCATAAGAGTGTTAAGATGTGTTCAATGATCATCTGCATCTTAAATCCTTCAAAGTGTTTAGTACAAACATTTATATATATTTACGTAGGTTTTATACCAAAGTACAAAAAGCAAATGACCGCATTTGAAATGCAGAGTGTTTGGAGGTGGGACAGTTCATTTGACGTTGTTCTCTCTTCTGGCTGCTGTTACCAGTCTCACACAATTTTTTTTTTCCTTTTTCTGAAAGTCTTGATAACACCATAGTGGAGTTTTTGTTTTATTGTTTCAGCAAGTAGGTTTATAAAAAATGATTTGTTGTAATCTCCCATTCACAGTGCTCTAAGGTTACACAACTATGATGACATCCGCTATTGAGAAACCCTGAAATGTGAAAAGAGTCCAAAGATGCGAGACTGCACCAAAAAAAAAAAAAGACAACAAGGCTTGACTTCAGTACATGAGCTGGTGTGTAATCTGCAGTGGATGTGTTTATTGTGCGTGTGTTTGATGTGAAACTGTAAGACATGTGCTTTAGTTTTTTGTGCTTGTGGGATCAGCAGCTGCAGAGCCAGAGGCGTCTCCACCAAACACACTGAAGCACTGCCGCTGATGGGTTTCTGCTGTTATTCAGGAACTTAGCCTTGTCAGCAGTGTTGGGTTTGCAAAGTAGAATATTCTGGAGGTAGAAGTTCAGCCAAACCCACAGATCATTATAGGGTTGGTGTGAAATACAATAACATTTGACCGTGAGCACACAGCCAAGACGTTTACTATATAGACTAATAGACATTTTTACTGTCTAAGTGAATTTATTTAGAATATAATGTTAAAATATGAATATCCACTATAAATATTATAATACTAATATATAAAATATTATAATTTAATTTAATATCTTATCTAATATCTTTAACAATACCAACACCTGCAGGAGGAGCCGAAAGGGGCCAGTACATTGTGGAACAGGCAGTGGTCGAAAGTTAGGACCATGACAACTCGGTCGTCAGACACAGAAACTCGCTCTTGGGACATGGAATGCCACCTCACTGGGATGTCACGCTACCAACTAGAGATAGTCGGGCTCAGCTCGATGCACAGGAGGGGCAAGGAGGGCTGAGCTTTCTTTTACTCTAGAGTTTTAAACGGTGAGAGGTGGCAGGCTGGTGTGGGCTTGCTTACAGCTCCCCAACACAAGGGTAATGCCTGGAGAAGTGTGGAGGAATGGCCTCCCTGATCCTAACCCGAGTGCTGTGCTGTTGTTAGACTTCTGTGCTAATCAGAGTTTGACCATAACAAACACAATGTTTGAGTGATCAGTGCACATGCCACCAGGACAACCTAGGCTGGAGATCAATGATCGACTGTGGTTGTATCATCTAATCTTCGACCGTATGCCTTAAACACTCAGGTAAAGAGAGGGGCAGAGGTGTCCACTGATCAACAACTGTTGGAGAGTTAGATCTTCTGCCAGAAGCTGGACAGACCTGGCAGGCCCAACATATTATGAGGATCCTTTGGGAATGTCTGGCTGGACTATAAGTAAGGCAGGTTTTCAATTCTCTTCTACGGAAGAACTGTAAACAGGGGGACACTGGAGATGTTGAAAATGAGTCGTCCATGTTCTCAGACTCCATTGTTGACGCAGCTGTGAGGATCTTTGGCTTTAAGGCCTGTGGCTGGCAGGCCAAGCGTACTGCAGAAATTTGGGCATGGGAAGAGTTCGGGGAGACCATGGAGAAAGACTACCGGTCGGCCTCAAAGAGAATCTGGCAAGCTCTCCGGAGGGGGAAGTAGCTTCACACCAACACTGTTTACAGCAAAAGTGGGGAGCCATTGCTCTCGACTAGTGATATTGTGGGATGGTGGAAAGATTACAATGAAGATCGCCTCAATCCCACTGAAATGTCTTCTTGAGGAAGCAGAGATGGAGAATGCAGGGGTGGACTCACCCATCACCCAAGCTGAGGTCACAGTTTGCAAGCTCCACAGTGGCCAAGTAGTGTGTGTGGATGAGATAAAGCCTGTGGACCTCAAATCTCTGAATGTTGTGAGGCTGTCTTGGCTGACACATTTTTACAGAATCGTATAGAGGTCAGGGACAGTACCTCTGGGCTGGGAAACTAGGGTGGTGGTTGCCATGTTTAAGAAGGGGGACCAGAGAGTCTGATTCAACAATAGGGTGATCACACAGCCTTCCTGGAAAAAAATTTATGTTAGGGAAAAGGAGGATCTGGACGTTAGTAGAACCTTGGATACAAGAGGAACAATGTAGATTTCGTCCGGGTCATGGAACACTGGACCAGATCTATCCCCTTACTAAGGTTCCACTTGTTGTTTGTACTTTGAGAAGGCATTCAACCGTGTCCCACGTGTCATTCTGTGGGTGCTCTGGGAGTATGGGGTTGAAGGCACTCTGTTAAGGTCTGTGTTTCTACAGAATAGTATGGAGGTCAAGGACTGTGCCTCTGGAATGGGCAACAGGGATGGTGGTCCCTATGTTTAAGAAGGGGGACCAGAGGGTCTGTTTTAACTATAGTATGATCACACAACATTCCTGCAAAAGTTTATGTCAGGGTACTGAAAAGGAGGATCTGGCCGTTTGTTGAACATCGGATCCAGGAGGAACAATGCAGATTTCGTCTGGATCATGGAAGACTGGACCAGATTTATACCCTTACTAAGGTTCCACGTGTTGTGTAGACTTGGAGAAGGCATTCAACCGTGTCCCTCATGTCATTCTGTGTGGGTGCTCTGGGAGTATGATGTCGAAGGCACTTTGTTAGGGGCTTTCGGTCCCTGTATGAACAGAGAAGAAGTTAGGTTTGTATTGCCAAGTCAGAATTATTCCGGGTGCACGTTGGCCTCCAGTAGGGTTGCCCTTTCTCATTGGTTCTGTTTACAATGTTTATGGATGAAATTTCTATGCGCAGTACAAAGCCAGAGGGGGTCTGGTTTAAGGGACCACTGGATTTCATCTCTGTCCTTAACAGATTATGTTGTTCTGTTCGCTTTATGAAACATGGACCTTTGGCATGCAATGAGACGGTTTGCTGCCAAGTGTGTTAGAGGAAAGTCCTTACCCCAGGTGGAGGAGTTCAAATATCTTGGGTTTTTGTCTCTCGGCCTGGAAGAGAAGTTTGGGGTTCCCTCCTGAGACAGCTCCCCCTGCAACCCGGTCCAGGATAAGTGAAAAAAAAATGGATGGATTTCATTTTTCAGCAAACTTTTGTTTGTTACTTGACTAATATTACTGTATTAATGTAATAAAAGTTTTGTCAAGTAACAAACAAAAGTTTGCTGAAAAATAGAATCCATTTACTTTTACTTATCCAAGACCAGCGACGAGATGATCCCAAGGTTCCATAATCCTGGATCAGGCTGTATCCTGAGCAGCTGCTGTGGTGGTCATGGAGGAGTGGAGATCCTGAGACTGATTCCTGTGATGCTCCAGGGACAGACGAGTCTTCGCTGAGGTCTAGCATTCTCCAGCCTAGACTGCAGCTCTGCACAAGACATTTGGCCATAGGAGAAATGGTCGTGCCCAACTGAGCCTGATCTCTTTCCGGGTTTTTTAATTCTTCACTTTCGCCAATTGGTGAAGTTTCTTCCTCTCCGCTGTCGCCTCTGGCTTGCATGGTTCGGGATCTGCGCATCAATGGCTTGCAATTCAGTGTTTAGACTCGCAGTAGTGATTATTAAACCACACTGAACTGAGCTACACTGTTTCAATTTACTATGATCTTCTATTTGAAGCTGCTTTGACACAATTTACCTTGTAAAAGCGCTATACAAATAAAGGTGTATTGAATTGAACTTATCCAGGGCCGCAGTCACAGTAAATAAATGATTATTATGTTAATCATTATTTTGTTATTATTATTAACTGTATTCATTAATATCACTTTACAATAAGGTTCCATTAGTTAATGTTGCATAATTATTAACACAAACAAATAATAAGCAATAAGTTTATCACAGTTTTTTCCATCTTAATTAGCATTAGTCAATGAAAATAAAGCCATTCATTGTTAAAAATAGTTCAACAGATAAATAAAAGTCCACAGGGCATGATCTTAAAGAAAGCTCTAGCAAAAAGGGCAACCCCCTGTTCACATTTGTTTCAAACTATATAAAGGCTTCATCTTTTACAGCATGTTTCTTATCTTTCAGAGTGGTTCTCCAAGTGTGGCGGAGAGTTTTAATGAAACCCAAAGAAAGGCTACGCCTGAGAGATTTGTTTTTGTACGCTGACCTCATTTAGCTTTCTCGCAGGCAGAGCCAGCTCGCAAGTTAATCATAAATCTTTTTTTTGTGTGTTTTTTTGTTTGCCAAAATAAAAATATACATCAAACGGATAAGCATGCCTATTGTGTTTCTTGACTAAGCTGAGGATTGAAATCTATCATGTCCTTGAGCGACTCGAATGTGATCCCAGCTCAAAATCTACAGCGACGAACACAAAGATGTGATTTCATCTCAGGAAAATACTAAAAATAAAAGAGGGATATAAATCGTTCACCCTGCTTTTAAGGCTCCGGTGAAATAAAGTCATCAGCTTTTTGTGAACGGATGCTCTATTGTCAGAAAGGCTTCATCTACAGGGTTCACGCAGTCAATAAATCAATGTGAGCCATCTTTAAAGTAGTCCTGCAGCCCGGCGACGTCTCAATAATCAAAGCTGCTCAATATCTGCCGCTGTTTAGTTAGCACTCATATTTCATGAGCACATTCTGCTACATTTCCGCAGTCAAACTTGAAGAGAGAGATTTCGAACAGCTGAACACAATAGGCGCCAATACTGTCACCATGAAGGAGATAAACAATGTTTACTAACACGCACCTTATATTGTGAATATTATATTATATTAGGTAGTGCTGTCACCTCACAGCAAGAAGGTCGCTGGTTCAAGCCTCGGCTCAGTTGGCATTTCTGTGTGGAGTTTGCATGTTCTCCCTGCGTCCGGTTTCCCCCACAGTCCAAAGACATGTGGTACAGGTGAATTAGGTAGGCTTAAATGTCCGTAGTGAATGAGTGTGTGTATGCGTGTGTGTATGTTTCCCAGACATGGGTTGCAGCTGGAAGGGCATCCGCTACGTGAAAACATGCTGGATAAGTTGGCGGTTCATTCCGCTGTGGCAAACCCTGATTAATAAAGGGACTAAGCTGACAAGAAATGTGTGAGGCGGTTGCATTCTCACCTGACAGCAAGAAAGTCACTGGTTTGAGTCCCGGCTGGGTCAGCTGGAATTTCTGTGTGGAGTTTGCATGTTCTGCCAGGGTTGGCGTGGGTTTCCTCCGGGTGCTCTGGTTTCCCCCACAGTCCAAACACATGCGCTATACGTAAGCTAAATTGTCAGTAGTGTACTGAATGTGTGTAGATGAGTGTGTATGGGTGTTTCCCAGTGATGGGTTGCAGCTGTAACGGCATCTGCTGCATTAAACATATGCTGGATAAGGTGGTGGTTTATTCCGCAGTGGTGACCCCTGATTAATAAAGTGACTAAGCCGAAAAGAAAATGAATGATGTTTTCATTGTGTATTTAAATGGACAGGATTGCACTCCAGTACTAATGATGCTGTTATTTTGTATACAGTAGTATACATGTGCTTTGTTTAGTAAAAGGTGCACTGAAGATGACATGTACACATTCTGACACGTTTTCACCTCATAACGCTGAAATGAACGTAAATTACACTTTCAGTTTTGAATGTACAGATAGGATCACTGCATCAATCGAATCTGTTTGGTGTCTAGTTTTTATTGTGTACACTGACAATGACAACAAACGTGTGTGCTTTTACAAAATAAGGATAATAAACAGTGTAGGCAATCTATCTTTTCTCTCTCCGTGTACTGCTTTTAGAAACGCTTCTGTAAAATGCGCTGACATGGTCATGGCGATCTGCTGGACAATAGAAGATTGGAGAAACGTTGCTGCTCTGATGAGTCTCCATTTCTGCTGACACATTCAGATGTTCGGGTCAGAATTTGGCATCAACAACATGAAAGCCTGAATCCATCCTTTCCCGTATCAACCGTTTAGGCTGGTGGTGGTGGTTTAATGGTGTCTGTGATATTTTTTTGGCACACTTTGGGCTCATTAGTACCAATCGAGCATCTTTTTAATGCCACAGCCTACCTGAGTATTGCTGCTGACCATGTCCATCCCTTTATGAGCACAGTGTCTCCATCTTCTGATGGCTACTTCCAGCAGGATAACGCACCATGTCATAAAGCTCAATCATCTCAGACTGGTTTCTTGAACATGACAATGAGTTCACTGTACTCAAATGGCCTCCACAGTCACCAGTTCTCAATCCAATAAAGCAGGGATGTGGTGGAACAGGAGATCCACATCATGGATGTGCAGCCGACAAATCTGCAGCACCTACTTGATGCTATCATGTCAATATGGTGCAAAATCTCTGAGGAATATTTTCATATTTTCAACAAATGCAGCGCAATAAACACTTTTTAAATACTTTTTTTATAAAGCGGGTAAAAAAATGACACAGTAAAGCATTCATGGTTGTATCTTCTCATATAGTAGTTTACCAAAAAACCCATGAGGAATTCTGAATGGTGAGAGAGTCCATTATAGGGAGAAAATCAGTAATTTTATTACACAGCAAAGCTGAACTACTGCGTTATTGATGTTCTGTGCTAAATGAGAGAAAAACCAGCTACAAAATATGTGGAGCTCACAAGCATCCAAATGTGTGTGCACGAAAAACATCTGAAGTTTTTAATTAAGCGTAAAACTAATGTTCCAACAGTCTCTCATTTGTCATGCTCAGGTATAGTCGATATATCTGTTTCTTTTCACGTTATACTCCAAAGAATAAAAGTGTTTACATATTGCCTTTCAACAAACAAGATAAACACACTCCCATAGCAAAATATGACCTGAAAGTAAATTATTGCGAGGTGTTGCTGGTAATTCTAGCCCTCGCTGGAGGAGATATTAAAAAAAAGTCATATCTGAGCTGCTGGGAAGCCGAGGAGCGATGAATGTGCTTTACACAATGCACACAGCCATCAGGAAATACTTACAGTAACACCTCTGAGGCAGCGTTTGGACTTCATCGCCCGCATCTATTTATTTTCTCTCTCTCCGTTCACACCGCTTTACCCCCTTCGGCGCTTGGCATCAGCTCTGTCGAAGCTCTTATCTGGCTGGTGGTCAGGCTGCTTTGTCCAATAATCAGTCCTGTGGGATTTGCGCGGGATCTGAGCGCCGCAGCTTTGGGCCTCAGGGATCTTTCACCCCAGGTCTCGCCTCCATCCCTCCAGTCTTTAAAGGTCTCTCTGCTCTTTTTCCAACCACCTCAGCCATTTCCCTCTCAAGGAGATCCTCTTGTCCCCACAGGGCTGCGCTTGTTATATCCATTACCCTTTTATTCACTCTACCTACCAGGAGCAACTTACCCACATTATTCGCATCTAACGTGCTCTTTTTTTAGAGCCAATATGTGTCTCGGCCTACTTTTTTTTTGCATAATGTAAAATACACTGCTCTGGGTATGTTTTGCTGCACGTTTCAGATGGAAAATCCACTAGAGGGCGCTGTCTAGAGTATTGTGAATCTCAAATACGTTACTTAGGTGTGTTTGTTGCACATTTCAGATGACAAATCCACTAGATGGTGCTGTCTACATTTTTGTGAATCTGAAATACGTTACTTAGGGTGTGTTTTGTTGTACGTTTCAAGTACCAAATCAACTAGTGGGCGCTATCTACATTTTGTGAATTAGAAATATGTTCCCCACATTATTCCCATCCTACATGCTCTTTTTTCATCGCAGAGTCATTAAAAATATGTGTCTCAGCCTACATTTTAGGCATAATGTAAAATACATTGTTTCAGGTATGTTTTATTGCACATTTCAGTTGACAAATCCACTAGAGGGTGCTGTCTACAACTTTAGAATCTAAAATATGTTACTTTGCGTGTGTTTTGTTTAATTTTTCAGATGGCAAATCCACTAGATGGCGCTGTCTACATTTTTGTGAATCTGAAATACGTTACTTAGGATGTGTTTTGTTGTACGTTTCAAGTACCAAATCAACTAGTGGGCGCTATCTACATTTTGTGAATTAGAAATATGTTCCCCACATTATTCCCATCCTACATGCTCTTTTTTCATCGCAGAGTCATTAAAAATATGTGTCTCAGCCTACATTTTAGGCATAATGTAAAATACATTGTTTCAGGTATGTTTTATTGCACATTTCAGTTGACAAATCCACTAGAGGGTGCTGTCTACAACTTTAGAATCTAAAATATGTTACTTTGCGTGTGTTTTGTTTAATTTTTCAGATGGCAAATCCACTAGAGGGCGCTGTCTACATATTTGTGAATCTGAAATACGTTACTTAGGGTGTTTTTTGTTGTACGTTTCAAATACCAAATCAACTAGTGGGCGTTGTCTACATTTTGTGAATTAGAAATATGTTCCCCACATTATTCCCATCCTACATGCTCTTTTTTCAACCCAGAGTCATTAAAAATATGTGCAAATCCACTAGAGGGTGCTGTCTACACCTTTAGAATCTAAAATATGTTACTTAGGGTGTGTTTTGTTTTGCTTTTCAGATTGCAAATCCACTAGAGGGCGCTGTCTACACTTTGTGAATCAGAAATATGTCACTTAGGGTGTGTTTTGTTGTTACGAGTCTGTCTTGTACACATCTAGGAAAAGGTGGAGGTTGTGAACCTAGCTAGTGAACCACTGAACTAAACACTTCCCTAAACTCAACTGATAGTGTTTTCAGAAGAAAGTTCACTGCAGCCACATTGTTTTACCTTGATTTTTACGTTGCTTTTAACTCTTTTGTGAAGGCATGCTTTACAAGACTCTTTTCCAACCACCTCAGCCATTTGCCTCTCAAGGAGATCCTCTTGTCCCCACAGGGCCGCGCTTGTTATATCCATTACCCTTTTATTCACTCTACCTACCAGAAGCAACTTATCAACATTATTCCCATCTAACGTGCTCTTGTTTTAAACCCAATATGTGCCTCGGCCTACCTTTTTTTTTTTTTTTTTTTTTTGCATAATGTAAAATACGTAGCTCTGGGTACGTTTTGCTGCACGTTACAGTTGGAAAATCCACCAGAGGGCATTGTCTAGAAAATTGCGAATCTCAAATTTGTTATTTACGGTGTGTTTTGTTGCACATTTCAAATGGTAAATCCACTAGATGGCGCTGTCTACATTTCTGTGAATCTGAAATACGTTACTTAGGGTGTGTTTTGTTGTACGTTTCAAATGGCCAATCCACTAGAGGGCGCTGTCTACATTTTGTGAATCAGAAATATGTTCCCCACATTATTCCCATCCAACACACTCTTTTTTTTTTCAACGCAGAGTCATTAAAAATATGTGTCTCAGCCTACATTTTATGCATAATGTAAAATACGTTGCTCGGGTACGTTTAGTTGTACTTTTCAGACAAATCCATTAGAGGGCGCTGTCCACATGTTTCTAAATCTGAAATACGTTACTTAAGGTACATTTCGTTGCACATTTCAGATGACAAATCCACTGGAGGGTGCTGTCTACATTTTTCTGAATCTGAAATACGTTACTTCTGTACATTTTGTTGCACATTTTAGATGACAAATCCAATAGAGGGCGTTGTCTATAATTTTCTAAATCTGAAATACCTTACTTAAGGTACGTTTTATTGCACGTTTCAGATGACAAATCTACTAAAGGGTACTGTCTATATTTTTCTGAGTCTGAAATACGTTACTTAGGGTACATTTTGTTGCACATTTCAGATAACAAGTCCACAAGAGGGCACTGTCTACATTTTGTTTCATCCGACATTTGTTACTTAAGATACAATTTGTTGATACACGTCCTTGTACATGTCCAGGAGAAGACAGAGCTTGTAAACCTAGCTAGCTGGCGAACCACTGAACTAAACCTTTTCCTTAACCCAACCAATAGTATTTTCAGAAGCAGACAAAAGAGAAAGTTTATTGTGGCCACATAGTATTACCTTGACTTTACATTGCTTTTGTCTTTTTTGTGGAAGTGTAAATTTATCAGACTCGAACCCGAGTGCTCTGCATCATAAATACAAAATTGACGAAAATAATAACATCAGTGCACACAATCTTACAGTGCTTGACTAATTTTACTGAATGAATATCAATAAATGACAACACAAGCTAATATATATATATATATATATATATATATATATATATATATATATATATATATATATATATATATATATATATTCTTTTAATTGAACAACGACTTTGAGAATGGATTTTAACTAAATCCTGAAGCATCTAAATCTGTATTGTACACTAATCTGCTTGTGCAGCATGAGACATAAGCATAAAAAAAGTGTGTATGACAATGTATTCAAACATGACACTGCACATATTCATAAGGCATTTCTGAATCCGAGTAGCCAAATTCAAACATTTACGTGCTAGAACTTATATTTTGATTGCGCTTTGTCAGACTGATTGAAGTGTTTACCTGAAGGCTTTTCAGTTCAAGTCAGCAACTTAATTATAAAAATATCTTGCTGGTGAGAGCAACGTCACTCTCAGCAGAATAGAGGTGACCTACAGCATGCTTAAACTGTATTAAAGCCCACACACACACACAAAATCATCAATGTAGTGCATATTCACATGGGATGCTAAAACATGTCTAGTTAATGAACGTGTGCTTGTTTACATGACACAGCAGATTATTAATTTTCTCAAAGTCATCTTTTGTCGGTGAATATATAACTAATTCAATAATGTTTGCTTTCCATGATCTTAGGAATCACCATGAGCCTATAGTGTCTGTTTTGCTGACTGAGACGCTGCTTCAGATGATTTGAGATGCAGCCTGAAGGAATGCAAATCGATTCAGACCATGCAAACTCATTTTGCAAACTCGTTTGGACAATTCCCTGAAAAGAAAGAGCCAACTCAAAAGAATGACTAATTCACATATAATTGGGATAGCTGGTTCGCTTGACAGAAGTACGGGACACACATAATAACTACTGAAACATTTGCATAGAAACAGCTGCAGGCACCCCTGTGAGTTAACATAGGAAGCCTGCTGTTTCAGACTTCAGGTAAGATTTAGTCATCACTAGTCTCTCACAGGACATTACTAATCTCTCAAAAGTCAACACTAGTCTCTCGCATAACATAACTAGCCTCTCACAGACATCACTAGTTTCTTAAAAGTCATAACTAGTTTCTCACAGAACATAACTATTCTCTCACAGACATCACTAGTCTCCCAACCCTCATAACTAGTCTCTCACAGAACATAACTATTCTCTCACAGACATCACTAGTCTCTCAACCCTCATAACTAGTCTCTCACAGAACATAACTAGCCTCTCACAGACATCACTAGTTTCTCAAAAGTCATAACTAGTCTCTCACAGAACATTACTAGTTTCTCACAGACAACACTAGTCTCTCAACCCTCATAACTAGTCTCTCACAGAACATAACTAGTCTCTCATAGAACATAACTATTCTCTCACAGACATCACTAGTCTCAACCCTCAAAACTAGTCTCTCACAGAACATAACTAGTCTCTTAAAAGTATTCACTAGTCTCTCACATAACATAGCTTGTCTCTCACAGACATCACTAGTCTCTCAAAAGTCATAACTAGTTTCTCACAGAAATCACTAGTTTCTCTCATGACATAATTAGTCACTCACAGGTCCTAACTAGTCTTTCTAATGTCACCACTAGTCTTTCAGAAGTTATCACTAGTCTCTCACAGAATATTACTAGTCTCTTGCGATCATCACTACTATTTCACAGGACATAACTACTCTCACATGTCAAAACTAGTCTCTCAAAGGTCTTAACTAGTATCTCCCAGACATTACTAGTGTCTAACAGGTAACAACTAATCTCTCACTGGACATAATTAGTCTCTCAAAAGTCATCACTAGTCTCTCACACGTCATTATCAGTCTCTCACAGATCTTAACTAGTTTTTCAAAAGTCTTAACTAGTCTCTCACAGACATCACTAGACTCATTCCAAAACAATTCTCACAAAAGTCATAACTAATATCTCACAGGACATGCAAAGTCTCTTAACCCTTATTACTAGTCTCTCACATAACATAACTAGCCTCTCACAGATATCACTATTTTCTCAAAAGTCATAATTAGTTTTTCACAGACATCACTAGTCTCTCACATGACATAACTAGTCACTCACAGGTCCAAACTAGTCTCTCAAAAGTTACTAGTCTCTCAAATGTCATCACTAGTCTCTCACAGGTACTAACTAGTCTCTCACAGGTCCGAACTAGTCTTTCAAATGTCATCATTAGTCTCTCAGAAGTCATCACTAATCTCTCACAGAACATAACTAATCTCTCGCAATCATCACTAATCTTTCAGAGGACATAACTAGTCTCATATGTAAAAACTAGTCTCTCCAAAGTCTTAACTAATCTCTCCCAGACATCACTAGTCTCTAACAGGTCACAACTAATATCTCACTGGACATCATTAGTCTCGTAAAAGTCATCACTAGTCTCTCACAAGTCATCATTGTCTTTCACGGGTCATAACTAGTCTCTCACGGACATCACTAGTCTCACGTCAAAACAATCCTCACAAAAGTCATAACTAATATCTCACAGGACATGCAAAGTCTCTCAACCCTCACAACTAGTCTCTCACAAAACATAACTAGTCTCTCAAATGTCACAATTAGTCTCTCACAGGACATAGTCTCTCAAAAGTCATAATTCGCTTCTCACACACATCACTAATCTCTCACAGGTCATAACTAGTCTCTCAAAGTCTTAACCATTCTCTCACAGACATCACTAGTCACTCAAAAGTCATCACTAGTCTCTCACAGGACATAAATAGTCTTTCACAGGACATGATTTATCTCTAACCGTCATCACCTGTCCATAACAGTCATCACTAGTCTCTCACAGGACATAACTAGTCTCTCACAGACATTACCAATCTCACAGGTCATAAAAAATTATCTCAAAAGTCATAACTAGTCTCTCAAAAGTCATAACTAGTCTTTCATAGGAAATAACTAGTCTCTTACAAGACATAACTAGTCTATCAAAAGTCATAACTAGTCTCTAACAGGAAACAACTAGTCTCTCAAAAGTCACTAGTCTCTCACAGGACATAACTAGTCCCTCACAGACATTACCTGTCTCACAGGTCATACAAAATTCTCACAAAAGTCAGAACTAGTCTCTAAAAAGTCATAACTAGTCTCTCATAGGAAATAACTAGTCTCTCACTGGACATAACTAGTCGATCAAAAGTAATAACTAGTCTCTAACAGGAAACAACTAGTCTCTCAAAAGTCACTAGTCTCTCACAAGACATAACTAGTTTCTCACAGACATTACTAGTCTCTCACAGACATTACTAGTCTCTCAAAAGTCATCACTATTTTCTCACAGAACATTACTAGTCTCTAACAGTCATCAATGGTCTCTAACAGTCATCACTAGTCTCTCAAAGGCCAGAACTAGTCTCTAACAGACATCACCAGTCTTGCAGGTCATAACAATTCTCACAAAAGTCATAACTAGTCTCTCAAAAGTCACAACTAGTCTCTCACAGACATCACTAGTCACTCACATGACATAACTAGTTACTCGCAGGTCCTAACTAGTCTCTTAAAAGTCACTAGTCCCTCAAAGATCATCACTAGTCTCTCACAGGTCTTTCAAATGTCATCTTTGCTGAGCACTGTATACAACATATGCATTGAAAATAGGCAAGTGGTTGCAAACAATTTCTATGAGGTGATTTTAAACAAACAAATTAAACTTAATGCTCAGCTTAGTTTGTTTTAATTCAGCCCATATAAATAGTTTGCAAGCACTTACCTCAAAAATAATTGGTAAACCCAATGAATCATTTTGTTCAATGTGTTAAGCAGATCCCAGGCCTGTTCTCGGACCCCACTTCAGTCTTCAAATACTGCATTTAAGATTACAGAGAGCCAGTATTGTCCTCATCCAGGCTGGAGTCTGCCCCTAGAGTCCTCACAGATAAATATGATTTTAGGAGCATGTGCACTAGAGAAAGAGCGTAAAACTGGAGTGATGGATGCCTTGTCTGACGGAGGACGGATATTTGAGACCCCCTGGAGGAGATAAGTGGTACTGCAATGCATGTTTTCTCTTTTTTTTGTGACGTTTGTCTGTTGCTATACAGAAAACTGCTCACTGATGTGTCACTGATAAACCCATGAGGCACACTCGTGCCACTGGATACTTTACCTTATTTCAGCTCGAGCTGTTACACACAATAATATATAGCATGTGTGCAGCTGAAGTGCTTGTAGACTGTATATTTCATGCAATAAACAAAAAAATATATATCTGTAGTAGTTATTATTATTATTATTATTATTATTATTATTATTATTATTCATTACTACTGCTACTTCAACTACTACTATAGTAATAGTAGTAGTAGAAATAAATGATAAGAACAGCAACAACAGCACAATAATAATAATAATAATAATAATATTAATAATAATAATAATAATAAAGTTGTTCTGTTTTTAGCAAAAATATATTCTAAAAAGTATGAACCAGAGGATAAATAAGTAAAAGATAATAGATAAATAAATAAATAAATTCATTAATTAATAAATTAATTAATTAATAATGTATTTTAATTTTATCTTTCTTTTTAATTTCATAATGAATTGGATTTTTGAAGAGAATCTTCCAGTAGTGACAAATTGGCAAGAAACGTAATAAATAAATACACACAGACATAATATGCACAAAAGAATGTGTGTGTGTGTGTGTACAAAAAGCTTATATTGTATATTAATTACACATTTACAAAACAATTAAAAGGTACAACAGTCCGTATCGTACAGATAATCAGTTAGCTAGTTAATGAATAATAATAATAATAATAATAATAATAATAATAATAATAATAATAATAATAATCACAACAATAATAATAATAACAATAATAATAATAATAACAATAATAATAATCACAACAGTAATAAAAAAAATAGTCACCATGACCACGACAACAACAACAACGATAATAGTAAAAATAAAAAATAAATAATAATAATAATAATAATAATAATAATAATAATAATAATAATCACAACAACAACAACAACAAAATTAATAATAATAATATTAACAATAACAATAATAATAATAATAATTATAATAATAATAATAATCATAATAATCATAATAAACAGTAGTTTTAATAAAAAATAAATGAAAATAAACTCTAGATGTAAAATTATGAATAAAATGAAGGACATACCATATAATAGGTCACACTTTACAATATGTTTTAGCTAATGTTAATTTAATAATAATTAATAATTAATAATGTTAATAATCTATTTATTAATATAAACAGTAATTTCACTAAATCAATTAATAATAGTACAACATTTACCAACGCATTATTAAATCCAAACTCATTCTTGTTAACATTAGTTAATGTGCTGAGAGCTAATGTGAACTAACAATGAACTTTATTTCCAATAATAACGTTAAAAACAATACATAAACACTGTATTCAGTATATTGTTCATCCATTCATTTTCCTTCAGCTTAGTCCTTTTATTTTTCAGGGGTCACCACAGCGAAATAAACAGCCAACTGTTCCAGTATATGTTTAACACAGCGGATGCCCTTCCAGCTGCAACCCAGTGCTGGGAAACACCCATTCAGACCCACACTCAAACACCACAGGCAAATTGGTTCACCCAATTCCCCTATAGTGCATGTGTTTGGACTGTTGGGGAAACAGGAGCACCCGGAGGAAATCCACATTAACATGGGGAGAACATGCAAACTCCACACAGAAATGCCAGCTGACCCAGCCGGGACTCGAACCAGTGACCTTCTTGCTGTAAGGCCACAGTGCCAACCACTGAGCCACCTGTTTATGTTAGTAAATACATGAACTAATACAACCTTACTGTAAAGTGTTGAAATGTATTATCAAACAGTTTCCAGAGTAGCTGCATTCAACACACACACACACACACACACACACACACACACACACACACACACACACACACACACACACATACGCACGCACAGAAAATGCTGCAGTGGTGCAATCACATTGTAAATGTGTAATTCAATTCAACAGACCAGTAAAATCCCCTGTTATAAACACAGTAAATCGAGCCCTATCTTAAAAGAGAACAGATCTTCTACAAGCGCTATCTATTCAGCTAACCCTGCAGTAGTCAGCATTTACAGTAAATCCAAATCATAGATCAGTATTAAAGCAATAATAAAGCAATGTAACAACACAGAACTACCTAATAACACATCACAAACACAGCTAGAGTTGCTAGAAATACACTGCAAGAGTAGACCAAAGAAAAGACACGATGATGAACTGATCGCAGACTAGCGCTTCGACTCAAAACAGTACTGAAAACAGCAAAATAAAAATGAAATCAGCCTACATGATGTGAACTGCAGCTCCCGTTCACATCCCAGCAGGCTGTCATTCGTGTGGTGTCCAGCAGGTGGCAGTGCTCCGGCATCAAGAGCTCCAGGAGCACAGAGAATCAGAGAAACAGGGACAGAGAAAAACGATGCCTCTTTTAACAAGATGTCAAATAACTCTGTAGTGCAGGGGTGTCCAAAGTCGGTCCTGGAGGGCCGGTGTCCTGCTGATCTTAGCTCCGACTTGCTTCAACACACCTCCCTGGAAGTTTCTAGTATACCTAGTAAGAGCTTGATTAGCTTGTTCAGGTGTGTTTGATTAGGGTTGGAGCTAAACTCTCCAGGACAGCGACCCTCCAGGACCGAGTGTGGACACCCATGCTCTAGTGTGTGTGTGTGTGTGTGTGAAGTTTCAGCTGAAAATAACACTAATAATGTTTACACCTCTCTGAAACTGACTCAGGTTTTGATCCTAGTCAGGCCCAGATTGGCCAATCGGGAGGACCGGGAGAGTTCCCGGTGGGCCGGTCCATTTTTTTGGCTGCGAGGGCCGGTGTTTCTAGCTGCTTGCACTCTCAGCAGTCGCACTTTTTTTTTATTTATTTATTTATTTGACCATAGCCTCACTCTTTTTATTGATTATTTTGCCGCAGCTCCGCTCTTCTCATTTATTGTCTCGCAGCCCCATGAGCAAAATGCAGCCTGCAGGGTAATGATGATGTAATAATCATTCCGGCCACACCAGCGTAACTGCGCCATTGTGGTCCAGTGGTCAGCACGTTGCGTTATGATGTTGTCGATCCGTATTCGATCCTTACATAAGTAGTTTTTTAAAACTTTTTTTTATTGTTAAGACTTAAACAGTAAGGTTGTTGAACATTTTAAGTTCTAAAGCAGTTGTTTTCTTGAAAAAGACGTGATAAATTACCTTATTTTAATGTAGTCAGTCGTGAACTGAGTTGGGCCGTTCTAATGCTTGAAACTCAGGGCTGAAAAGGCAACCCGGACTCATTGTGGAAACGTAGCACCGCGGACGTTTCAGCGGACCGCGATTTACGTCCCGGTAGGTACGTATTCGAGCGGTTTTTTTGTTTTCAAGGATCCGCCCGCGCCGTTCTCGCGCGAAAAGCCGCCGGATCGGGAAAAAAAAAAAGGCAAAAGCTCTCGTCTTCGATTTCGACCGCGTTTTCGGATCCCGCCGCGTTCTCGCCCTTATTTTTCGGATTCTGTTTTTCGTCTTCGTCTTTCGCCCGGCAGCGTTCGCTCAAAAAAAACCAAACGCGGCCTTTACGTACCTCCGGCCACGTAAATCGCGGTCCGCAGGGCTACGTTTCCAGAATGAGCTTGGGTTGTGAAAAGGAGTCCCACCTGATCCTAGTTGTGGCGTTTTGGTGACTGTCACTTTAAATTCAAACGAGACTGTGCTCTTTTCAAAACAGGGCGGGGCTACAAATGCCTATAATTCAGCATAGTGGCAGACTGAAGCACAAGACTAATGTCTCATGCAGATGAGGGAGGGGTAGTGACTAGTGGGCGGGGCTTGCCCCCTCTGATGACACCCTCTGAAGAGTTTCCGCTTGACTGATTTTATTAAGTGTGATGATAAAAAATTAAATATATAAATTGTTCCATTAATAGCTGTATATATTCACACACTGCTGGCACACAATTGTGTTTAAAGCCCTCATAAAAGTGATTATTGCATAATAGGTGCCCTTTAAGTAATAAGTGCGGTAAGCAGTCGCTTAGGGCTCCTGGGAAACTGAACGCCCCCAGTAAATATCTACAATTTTCTATTAAATATATATAAGTAGTTGGTAGTGCTGTCGCCTCACAGCAAGAAGGTCGCAGGGTCGCTGGTTCGAACCTCGGCTCAGTTGGCGTTTCTGTGTGGAGTTTGCATGCTCTCCCTGCCTTTGTGTGGGTTTCCTCCGGGTGCTCCGGTTTCCCCCACAGTCCAAACACATGCAGTACAGGTGAATTGAGTAGGCTAAATTGTCCGTAGTGTATGAGTGTGTGTGTGAATGTTTGTGTGGATGTTTCCCAGAGATGTGTAAAAACTTGCTGGATAAGTTGGTGGTTCATTACACTGTGGTGACCCCGGATTAATAAAGGGACTAAGCAGACAAGAAAATGAATGAATGAACATTGTTTTCTATGGGGCAACCAGGGCTTAATTTGTGATGGAACACACCGGATCCGGATCTGGCACCTCTGTAATCTGATCAGTTTACTGATCCCTCTTCTCAACCGCCCTCCTCCCCTGTCCGCTGTTTACTTTTACTTTCTTCCACGACTCTCCAACTCTTCACTTTCGTCTGCGACACCGCCTGCCCTGCACACTATCGTTCACGACATCCTGCCGCCATCCACCCCCCCACTGTCGTTCGCGGCACCTGTCTATCCACAGTTAACATGCCAGATCCGTAACCCCGATCTGTTCCAGGATCATACCTGGCAAAATTTGTATCTGGAAATGTGGACCGGTTGAGAGAGGGTTGAGGGGGTATGTGCGCGCTAACTCTTTAATGGGGTTGGTGTGTGGGGGGTGGGTGGGTGGAGGTCATTGGGGCACGAACTAAAGAGTGGGCGGGAGGCGGGGGTGTAAGGCACGGGTTGATGTGCAGTGCGAACTAAAGACTAACTAAGGAGCGGGGTTCCCAGGAATAACAGGAGTGTTGGCAGGTGTGTCCGGGATCTCGCAATTCACAAATTAGGCACTGGTCACTACGCAATGGCGCAGTAAGTAGCTCGGTCACCTCACAGCAAGAAGGCGCTGGTTCGAACCAGCGCTGGGCCAGTTGCCGTTTCTGTGTGGAGTTTGCATGTTCTCCCATGTTGGTGTGGGTTTCCTCCGGGTGCTCAGGTTTCCCCCACTAGTCCAAAGACATGCGCTATGGGGGAATTGGGTAAGCTAAAATTGTCTGCGGTGGCTGGACAAGTGCAGCTGGAAGGGCATCCACTGTGTAAAACATATGCTGGATAAGTTGGTGGTTCATTCCGCTGTGGCAATCCCAGATTACTAAAGGGACTAAGCCAAAAAGAAAATGAATAAATTGTTTGATTAGGTTCAGAAGTTTGATTTTATATGTTAATGATAAGGTTATTATCTAGTAAATTAAATAGCTTTATTTCATAAATGTCACTTTAGACAACTCTTCCTTCATTCGGTCACTTATTTAATTATTTATTTATTCATTAATTCATATAATCATTTATGCATTAATGTATTGATTTATTCATTCATTCGTTTATCTATTTATTTGTCCATTTATTCATCTATTTATTGATTGATTTATTGTCTGTCTGTCAGTCAAAAACTGCTTTCTATCATTCATTCATTCATTCATTCATTCATTCATCCATTCATTTTCTTTTCGGCTTAGTCCCTCTACCAATCTGGGGTCGCCACAGCGGAATGAACCACCTGTTTTCCTTCAATAAAATCAAAGTTTGCATCTAAAAATGGTAAATATGCATTTAATAAAATCTATTTTAAAGTATACCACACCATGCACTAACTGCATTATTATCCCATGCACAGAGCGCAGGCGAGCGGTGCCTCTGCTCCAGCTGTTGCTCAGGTGTGGAGTTCCCGGTTTCTGCATTTTTTCGACATTCCCTGTGAGACCCAGAGGTCCAGATGGGGTTGCATTTTCTTTTTTTTCCCCTCATCCTGACAGTCAGGCCAGCTGCCACGCTACCCTTCCCACAGGACCGTCCCAACATCAGGAGCCCCGCTGTCCTTAAAAGACACAGCAGGTCACATTTCAGAGGGAAACGAGATGATAATTACATACCGCTGAAAGCAAATTGATTTCCCCTCCACTGATTTTTTTTTTTCCCCAAATATTTCGCAAATGATGTTGAACAGATTCAGGAATTTTTCACAGTATGTCTGATAATATTTTTTCTTCTGGAGAAAGTCTTATTTGTTTTATTTTGGCTAGAGTAAAAGTAGTTATTAATTTTCTAAACTCTATTTTAAGGACAAAATTATTACCTCTTTTAAGCTATTTTTTTTTTCTCGATAGTCTACAGAACAAACCATCGTTATACAATATCTTGCCTAATTACGCTAACCTGCCTAGTTACCCTAATTAACCTAGTTAACCCTTTAAATGTCACTTTAAGCTGTATAGAAGTGTCTTGAAAAAATATCTAGTCTAATATTATTTACTGTCATCAAGTCAAAGATAAAATAAATCAGTTATAAGGCCGTCTTATTTGTTTTATTTTGGCTCGAATAAAAGCAGTTAAAAAACATTTTAAGGTCAATATTATTAGCCCCCATAAGCAATATTTGCATTGGATAATCTCCAGAACAAACCACTGTCATACGATGACTTGCCTAATTATCCTAACTTTATCCTAGTTAAGCCTTTAAATGTCTCTTTAAGCTGAATGCTAGTATCTTGAAAAATATCAAGTCAAATATTTTATATATTGGAGATCTGTGTACAGTATGTCTGTGGTCCTATTTTTATATTCTGTGGTTTATGGATAAAATATATGAATTTTAATAGCCTAATAAAATGTATTTGACGTTTCGAAATCACCAAGCCAACCCCTGTCCTGTGATCCAGACCCACACTTTGGGACCCATTGTAATAGAATATTAGTATCTTGAAAAATATCTAGTCAAATATTATGTAAGCTACTGTCATCATGACAAAGATAAAAGAAATGAGTCATTAGAAATGAGTTATTAAATATATTACGTTCAGAAATGTGTTGGAAAAAAAAAAGCTTAAACAAAAATATACAGGGGGGCGAATAATTCTGACTTCAACTGTACATCTCTGATCTGTAAACTCTAAAGAGGTGAACAGATCTCATATACTATCTCCGGGCGAGGGTTTTGTATGTATCAGTGATTGGCCCACAGCTCTGCATCTTTAACCCGGGATCTCCAGCGCTCGGCCTCTCCTGTCAATCACAGCTCCGCGCCGCCATTTTAAAAGTGGGCCCATCCTCTCCGCAGCACATCCGCGCTCCAGCAGCAGGCAGACGGCTGACATCTTTTTCATCAGCGCCTGTTTTTTCCTCTCCTTCCCTCTTAAATAGGCCTTTGTTCTCCGGTCCTGCGCCTATTTTTATCCCACCGTTTCCACGCGAAGAGTCATGCCGATGACGACGCTTGGGAGATTTGCTCCTGGTCGCCATGGCAACACTTTCAAAAAGCTGAAGTCAAACAGGCTCATGCTTGCCGTCTCCCACTAACATGCCTTATTTCCATCACCTTTCACATTTCCGTCACAATGCCACAACGCTGTGCTATTCTCTCTCCTCTTTTTATGATTTATTCAGGATATAAGCACCAGGGATGAATCCTCCAGACCCCCACACACACCACCACCACCCTTCCCCCCTGAGATGGAAAATGTTGTTTTCATTGGCTTCATCCACTTCTTTGTACGCTGGATGGAGCTGTATTTACCTCTCTCGACCACCGGCTGTGCTGTTGCAGAGCGAATTACCTCCAGCGCACACAAGACATGTTTTGACTGGTCCATTGGATGCACTGGAGCTTTCTGCCTCTGTAAGGCCTCTGGTTGTTGTCTACATATGCATAGATCAAGAAGTCTGATTTAAACACAGCAGTCATCTTGTGTATATTCCCATCATCAGAAATAGAATGAGCTTTAGCAGTAGCAACAGTAGCAACAGTAGCAGTGTTGTAGTAATGATGCCATAGATATATACACCACATATCACATAGGGACCCTAAATATGCGTCAATAGCGCCGCCATATTTGTACAGTGCTCCCGGCACAAATGTCATTCAACCGCACTAGTCAAAACAGTGTTACTACGTGAAGATGCTGGACCTTAGCGCTGTCTACGGGTGTTAGTAACGATCAAACAAGGTAAACAAAGCACAAAGGCAGAACATTTCATAGGTAATATTTAGTTGTTTACGTTTTTGTATGTTACGAACTTTTGTGCTCAATAAGTAACGTTACTAATGATAATACCGCCTCTTACTGCATTGACCATAAGGCAAATTAGCATCAACTAAAATACCAAGCTTATGCTAGTTTGGTTCAATTAAATCACCAAATAATGCAAAATAAATATGACAACAAGACGCTTCGGTGCCAGAAACTAGTATTATTGTCAGCTAAGTAGGGATGTAACGGTATTGTAAATACCGTCATACCGCAATATTAATTTTTTTCGATATTACCGTAGTCGCATGACTCGGTAAAACTATAGGTCTTCTGAGAAAATTTGCTCAGGCGAATGAAGCGAACGGGAGGTAGCGGCAACTACAATTCCCATCAGCCCATGCTTGACCATCATCCCTTGCGGTTTGTTGTCACTATAGATCCAGTAATGCGGAAATGGAGTGTGCTGCTAGAAGCGGGGATGAAAAAGAAAAAGAGCTGGAAAACTCTAAAGCGGGTGTTGTTGCCGCGCGCGTACTGAATAGCGGTGTTGTCGCGCGAGTTCTTATCAGCTGTGTTGTCGCGCGCATACTGAATAGCGGTGTTGTCGCGCGAGTTCTTATCAGCTGTGTTGTCGCGTGCGTACTGAATAGCGGTGTTGTCGCGCGAGTTCTTATCAGCTGTGTTGTCGTGCGCGTACAGAATTGCGGTGTTGTCGCGCGAGTTCTTATCAGCTGTGTTGTCGCGTGCGTACTGAATAGCGGTGTTGTCGCGCGAGTTCTTATCAGCTGTGTTGTCGTGCGCGTACTGAATTGCGGTGTTGTCACGCGAGTTCTTATCAGCTGTGTTGTCGCGTGCATACTGAATAGCGGTGTTGTCGCGCGAGTTCTTATCAGCTGTGTTGTCGCGTGTGTACTGAATAGCGGTGTTGTCGCGCGAGTTCTTATCAGCTGTGTTGTCGTGCGCGTACAGAATTACGGTGTTGTCGCGCGAGTTCTTATCAGCTGTGTTGTCGCGCACGTACTGAATAGCGGTGTTGTCGCGCGAGTTCTTATCAGCTGTGTTGTCGTGCGCGTACTGAATTGCGGTGTTGTCGCGCGAGTTCTTATCAGCTGTGTTGTCGCGTGCGTACTGAATAGCGGTGTTGTCGCGCGAGTTCTTATCAGCTGTGTTGTCGCGTGTGTACTGAATAGCGGTGTTGTCGCGCGAGTTCTTATCAGCTGTGTTGTCGCGTGTGTACTGAATAGCGGTGTTGTCGCGCGAGTTCTTATCAGCTGTGTTGTCGTGCGCGTACTGAATTGCGGTGTTGTCGCGCGAGTTCTTATCAGCTGTGTTGTCGCGTGCGTACTGAATAGCGGTGTTGTCGTGCGAGTTCTTATCAGCTGTGTTGTCGCGTGTGTACTGAATAGCGGTGTTGTCGCGCGAGTTCTTATCAGCTGTGTTGTCGCGTGTGTACTGAATAGCGGTGTTGTCGCGCGAGTTCTTATCAGCTGTGTTGTCGCGTGTGTACTGAATAGCGGTGTTGTCGCGCGAGTTCTTATCAGCTGTGTTGTCGCGTGTGTACTGAATAGCGGTGTTGTCGCGCGAGTTCTTATCAGCTGTGTTGTCGTGTGCGTACTGAATAGCGGTGTTGTCGCGCGAGTTCTTATCAGCTGTGTTGTCGCGCGCTTACTGAATAGCGGTGTTGTCGCGCGAGTTCTTATCAGCTGTGTTGTCGCGCGCTTACTGAATAGCGGTGTTGTCGCGCGAGTTCTTATCAGCTGTGTTGTCGCGCGCTTACTGAATAGCGGTGTTGTCGCCCGAGTTCTTATCAGCTGTGTTGTCGTGCGCGTACTGAATAGCGGTGTTGTCGCGCGAGTTCTTATCAGCTGTGTTGTCGCGTGTGTACTGAATAGCGGTGTTGTCGCGCGAGTTCTTATCAGCTGTGTTGTCGCGTGTGTACTGAATAGCGGTGTTGTCGCGCGAGTTCTTATCAGCTGTGTTGTCGTGCGCGTACTGAATAACGGTGTTGTCGCGCGAGTTCTTATCAGCTGTGTTGTCGCGCGCGTACTGAATAGCGGTGTTGTCGCGCAAGTTCTTTTCAGCTGTGTTGTCGCGCGCGTACTGAATAGCAGTGTTGTCGCGCGAGTTCTTATCAGCTGTGTTGTCGTGCGCGTACTGAATTGCGGTGTTGTCGCGCGAGTTCTTATCAGCTGTGTTGTCGCGCACGTACTGAATAGCGGTGTTGTCAGCACACTGTTCAGATTGATGCAGACATGAGATCTCTATCTCACTCATGGTTTGTCCTCTCAAGTGGGGGAAAGACAATGCACAACGTTACCCACTGCTGTCAACCTGGACCAAGTCATATCTCTGTCCCAGAAACCTCAGTCCCAAATGAGAGGGTTTTTTTCTGTTGTAGGGGACATTGTAAATACCCAGAGATACCAGCTTTTACCAGATTATATTTATATGATAATTTTCCTTTAAACCCATCTCTATCTAAGTGAGTGAGTGATTAAATGTTGAATGTGATTAGTTTTCACAATACTAAATTGAAACTTTATTTTTTACATGGTTTAATAATTTTTTGTTATTAAAATTGAAGTTTCTGTTTCAAAGCTTACAGATAGATGACTAATTTGTATGTCATTGACACTTTTGGCACTTTTTTGGAGTATTTTTATAAGTTTTGTTTTTTCCTGTAAATGATTCAATAAATACCGTACCGTGACATTCATACCGAGGTATTACCGAACCGTGAAATTCTGATACCGTTACATCCCTACAGCTAAGTGAACGAGTCGTTCATAATAGGGATTCATTCACAAACACTCCCTCCCTCCGTTAGAATGAGAAGTGAAAGCAGGAGAGGGGGTGTGTTTCAGGACACGGATTCGATCAAATTTAACCAACACAGGCTCATTCGAAAAAAAAAACAAAAAAAAACGCAGTCCACAGTCCGTGCGAACGTTTCTGGAGATTATGTAGCCAGAGGAACATTCGGCTGCATTTCATTTATTTAAACGAACACTACAGGACGGTATGATGCCATTCCTTTTCGAGCTTATCGGCTGACCGCTTACCTCCGTGTGGAGGGCTTTCCCGCCACAACCAGTTTGTCCAGTTAGCTCGTCGTGTACGTCGGCGGCCTTGAGACGCAGAGAGGAGTTGACCATGATGATGACTGGGTTCGAGTTCAGGGAACAGCGTTTCCAGAAATCAAGTAAGACAAAAACAGAATCCAAAAAACAAAATGAATGAGTGAGTAACAGGGTAAGAATGTGGTAAAATCTGCAAATTTGGTAAAAATCACACTAGGGCTTTTCTTTTTCTGGACGGCTTTTGTAAATCGTTGGTTGGGTTTAGGGAAGTCAGTGGATAGGCAGGTCAATTGATGAAATTGGTTGGGTTTTAAGGATGGAGGAGGGTGGGTCAGTCGATTGGTTGGCCGGCCAGTCAGTCATTCACTCTTTCATTCAGTCAGTCAGACAGTTGGCCGGTCGACAGTGGCCCCTGGTGGCTTTTGAGATATGAAAAAGCGCATACAGCGGCCTTTAGTGGATTCGCTAAAACAAAAACTGCAAAACTACATTCCTCCTGGGACATATTTCACGGGCTCCAGAATCGTCCTCGGGACTATTTTTTTAGAATGAGCCTGGGTTGAATTAAACAGTGAGGGAGGATAAAACATTTCCATGCACACAAACACACACTCTTTGTTGGCAATGCCCATGCGGTCACTTATCCATCAATACAGGAAAGTGATGTAAAATGATAATTTTCATCATTTAAAAAAATATTTGCATAATGACCACCGCGAAAACTCCTGATCAGATACATATATATATATATATATATATATATATATATATATATATATATATATATATACCTTTGGGGGTAAGGGTTGTGGCCATTGGGGTTGGGGGATGTTAGGCTTGTTGTGGTTAGGGTTGCCCGGAGGCTTGGGGGTTAGGCTTCTGGGTTAGGGTTGCCCGGAGGCTTGAGGGTTAGGCATGTGGGGACTTAGGGTTGCCTGGAGGCTTGGGTTAGGGTTAGGGTTGGCCAGAGGCTTGGGGATTGGGCTTAGGGTTGCCTGGAGGCTTGGGGGGTTAGTGTTGCCCGGAGGCCTGGGGATTAGGCTTGTGGAGCTTAGGGTTGCCTGGAGGCTTGGGGGGTTAGTGTTGCCCGGAGGCCTGGGGATTGGGCTTGTGGAGCTTAGGGTTGCCTGGAGGCTTGGGGGGTTAGTGTTGCCCGGAGGCCTGGGGATTGGGCGTGTGGAGCTTAGGGTTGCCTGGAGGCTTGGGGGGTTAGGGATTAGATAAAATATTATATATAATATATATGTACAGAATTATAGGCCCCCTTTGTATTTTTATTTGTTTTTTTTTATTTTTCCCAAATGATGTTTAACAGAGCAAGGACATTTTCACAGTATGTCTGATAATTTTTTTTTCTTCTGGAGTAAGAATTTTAGTACAGCACCACCCTGTACCCTGGCGGCTCTATTGACGCATTCCTTCCAATAAGCAACAACAGTGTGGGCAACATCTAATGTAAACATCTATGTAGTGACGCTATTAGCTTAACTACATTTGTCAGTAGTGGAGGTAGCGTCGCTACTTTCTAAATCAAATAGCTTTTCAGAAACAAAGCTATTTTTTGTCATGTAGCGCAGCAGTGTCCCCACAAGCTACATTTAATGTAACAATTGCGGATCAATAAGTAATGGCACAGGCATTCACAGAGCTGTGAGGCCGGTGTCTAGCCAATGAAAGTAAATCAATATGATGGCAAGAATGACAATAATTTTTTCTTCTTCCTAATTTACGGTGGTCGTCAACAAACTTTTTGGTGCGTTACTGCCACCTCTCGATCTGGTTGCTGAAGTCGCCAAACAATTACAGTTGTAGTGGCACCTTATTGGGCACTGAATTACATTTAAATAGTCCCCAACAGTCCTAACACATGCGGTATATAAGTGAATTGAAAAAATGGCCGTAGTGTATGAGTTTGTGTGAATGTGAGCATGCATGGTTGATTCCCAGCGCTGGGTTGCAGCTGGAAGGGCATCCGCTGTGTAAAACATATGTTGGAATAGTTGGTGGTTCATTCCGTTGTGGCAACCTCTGATAAATAAGACACTAAGGCGGAGGAAAATTAATTAATGCAGGACAGTGATGCATTTTTCTATTCCCAAGTTCTCATTTCTGACGATAACAAAGCATATAGAAATGAAAGCCAGCATTGAGATTTTATTCAATGGCCCCACTTTTGCTGTTGTTGTTGCATTTATTTCAAATATTGTGAAAATTCTGTTAACACCTTGCAAATGTTTTGCTGAAGGAGTGTGTCAGATATGGAGATCGCTAGGACCGTGATACACTGATGGCTGGTCTTTGTTGAGTGTTTGTCCAGCTAGTTTTTGAAGATTTTCACACATCGGCTCTAGTTTGGCTCACGTTGGTGGGCAGATTGTCTGATTCAGCATGTAGAATCGCCATCAGTCTGTCAGTGAGAGAGATCGCTCTAGGGTACATTTCCCAAAAGCACTGTTAGCCACCTTTGGATGAAAGTTCTGTCATTACCAGCACATTTTCAGGAATTCAGGACTTCTGTGGTTGGAACTAGAGCTCTCAGAGTGTTCTTTGAAGGATAGTTTGTCTTAAAGGGGATCTGTCATTCATTCATTCATTTTCTTGTCACCTTAGTCCCTTTATTAATCCAGGGTTTCCACAGAGGAATGAACCACCAACTTATCCAGCAAGTTTTTACACAGCAGATGCCCTCCCAGCTGCAACCCATCTCTAAGAAACATCCACACACACATTCACACACGCACTCATACACTACGGACAATTTAGCCTACCCAATTCACCTCTACCGCATGTCATTGGGGGAAACCGGAGCACCCTCAGAAAACCCACGCGAAGGCAGGGAGAACATGCAAACTCCACACAGAAACGCCAGCTGAGCCGAGGTTCGAACCAGCGACCTAGCAACCTTATTGCTGTGAGGCAACAGCACTACCTACTGCACCACTGCCTCGCCCATAGGGGATCTGTATGAGTGTTAATAAGACATGGTCGTGGAAGCGAATTTGTCATTCGAATTATATTCAGAGCTACTAGGTTATAATAGGCTAACAGTCAGTTAAACTAAATAGTATAAGATAACCAACCCAGGCTCATTCTGGAAACGTTGCCCCGCGGAAGTTTCTGGAAACCGCAAAATACGTCCCGGGAGGTACGTATTAGTGCAGTTTTTGTTTTCGCAAACACACGCGCGCCGTTCGCACCCACGCTGTTCTTGCGTAAAAAGCCACCGGAGGCCGCTGTCGAGCGACCGACTGACCGACTGACTGAATGAATGACTGAACGATTGACTGGGCCACCCTCGGCCACCCTCCCTCTCCTCCTTCCCTAAACCCAAGCGACAATTTATAAAAAGCCGTGCAAAAAAAGAAAAGCCCTTGTCCGATTTTGACCGCGTTTTCGGATTCCACCACATTCTCGCCCCGTTATGAACTCGTTCGCTTTAATTTTTGGATTTTGTTTTTTGTCTGATTTATGGAACCATTCTTCCCTGGACTTGAACCCGGTCGTAGAACGCGGCCGGCTCCTCCTACTCCGGGCCTCTGCTCCGTCGACGTAACACGACGAGCTAACAGGACAAACTGGTTGCGGCGGGAAAGCCCTCCACATGGAGGAGGTGAGCCATCAACCCTGCCGGCAAACGCAAAGAGGAGCGGCGTCACACTGCACCATAGCGTTCCCTTGAAAAAACGAAATGCAGCCATACATACCTCTGGCCACGTAAATCGAGGTCTCCAGCAACGTCCGCGGGGCTACGTTTTCAGAATGAGTTTGGGTTTAAGATAGCACACACAGCTGCCTCAATAAATAGGCTAAAAAATACACAGTTGATCACTTAGGCTTAGTAAAATCTTATTAAAAAACAGTACTGACAGAAAAAAAGCACAAGAAAGAATGCAGCTTTCACACCGCTTAGCGTACGTGCTCTGGCTGCTACAGTATATCAGTTCACTATGCTCACTATGTTACATAACTGCCCCCTGCTGGCCATGTATTTCTTATGTTAGACCATATTCTGCTTTACTGCAGTTTACTGCGGAGACGTGCGACATTACTTTAAATCACTTCCGCATTCTCAGAAGCTCTGTATGTGACATTTCAGGCCAAAATAACACTCAAGTAATTTTTTTTATCTCTCTGAAACTGACCCTTTCAGGCTTTGATCCAAATTGTGCTGTTTTGGTGACTGTTGTCTTAAATTTATATGAGATAACATACTTATAGACAACTTTTCCACTGTTACCAGTTTGTCCAATGGCTCGTCACGTACATTGACAGACTTGAGATGTAGAGACTGACTGCGATGATGGCGTTGCAGTCCGGTGAAGAACAGTTCCAGATCGCAGGTAAGACAAAAACAGAAGCCAAAACTAAAATAAACAAGTAAATAACAGTGTGAGAATGTGGTGATATATAAAAATATAAATATTTACATTTACTGCAAACAAGTGGGTAGGTATTAAGAATGGAAATCACCATCAAACTACAGTCAGAAAACAGTATGATGTCTGTCTGCTTTCATAATAAGTTTGTCCTCCATTGAAGAGGCCCAGACACATATTTGTAGTTGAGTAGCAAAGGTTTGGGTTAATCAACTGAGATTTCTGTGTTTATCTGACACTAATTCAACCCCGCTTTTCCTGAATCTGCCACATCGTCAGACAAGAGCACATGGCAAAAAAAAGCCATCAGGCAATGCCATGTGTTCTCAAACAAAGACACGACATGGAGAATCAGCACTGAGATCCTGACACCCAACCAAAACCAAACAAGACAGACGTGCTGGAATCCAGAGTTCAAGATCCACACGCAAAACAAACTAGAGACAACACTCAATGCACTCATGTGAACCACAGAACACCGGCATCCTTTAAATGTTAAGCACAACAGATGATTCGGACACTCTTGTACTTCTACTACTTCACCGAATACAAACCCCATGTAGTTTCTTCCGGGCGGGTTCCCCCACAGTCCAAAGACATGCGGTGCAGGTGAAGTGGGTAGGCTAAATTGTCCATAGTGTATGAGCTTGATTGAGGGTATGGATGTTTCCCAGAGATGGGTTGCAGCTGGAAGAGCATCCACTACGTAAAACATATGCTAGATAAGTTGGCGGTTCATTCCGCTGTGGCGACCCCAGATTAATAAAGGGACTAAGCCGAAAATAAAATGAATGGATAAACCCCATGTATTCCAATATGCTGATTTAGTAAATACATACCATACTATGGTAAAGTTAGGACTCCCAATTATATTGAATGGTTTACAGCACATATTAGGACATTCATTCATTTTCCTTCAGATTAGTCTCTTTATTTATCTGAGGTCACCACAGTGGAATGAACCACCAACCTATCCAGCATATGTTTCACACAGCAGATGCCGTGCACTGGGAAACAGCCATACACTCTTGCATAACGATTGATGACCAACTAAACTTCTCTGACCACATTTCTAGAACTGCTCGATCGTGCAGATTTGCACTCTATAACATCAGAAAGATCCGACCCTTCTTATCTGAACATGCAGCTCAACTCCTTGTTCAAGCTCTTGTTCTCTCCAAACTGGATTACTGCAACTCTCTACTAGTTGGGCTTCCAGCTAACTCTATCAAACCTCTTCAGCTGCTCCAGAATGCAGCAGCACGAGTTGTCTTCAATGAACCTAAACGAGCACATGTCACTCCGCTGCTAGTCCGTTTGCACTGGCTGCCAGTTGCTGCTCGCATCAAATTCAAAGCTCTGATGTTTGCCTACAAAGTGACTTCTGGCCTAGCACCTTCTTATCTGCACTCACTTCTGCAGATCTATGTGCCCTCCAGAAACTTGCGTTCTGTGAATGAACGTCGCCTCGTGGTTCCATCTCAAAGAGGGAAAAAATCACTTTCGCGAACGCTCACGCTCAATCTGCCCAGTTGGTGGAATGAACTCCCTAACTGCATCAGAACAGCAGAGTCACTCGCTATTTTCAAGAAACGACTAAAAACTCAACTATTTAGTCTCCACTTCACTTCCTAATCTGCAATTGCCTCTTTGAATATCACACTAACTGTACAAAAAAAAAAAAAAAAAAACTACTAATACTTCCCTTCTTAGACTTTACAGACCTGAAACTTGCCTTTAGTACTTATTCATTGTTGCTCTTAGTTGTGTAAATTGCTTCCTTGTCCTCATTTGTAAGTCGCTTTGGATAAAAGCGTCTGCTAAATGACTAAATGTAAATGTAAATGTAAATTCACACTCATACACTACGGCCGATTTAGCTTGTTCAGGATGTCTTTGGACTATGGGGAGAAACCAGAGCACACTGAGGAAACCCACATGAACACTGGGAACTCCACACAGATATGCCAAATGATCTAGCTGGAACTTAAACCAGCAGCCTTGATAACCACTGAGCTACAGCATTACCATATTAGGACATAAAAAAAGTAAAAAAAAAAAAAAAAGAAAACATCATAAGGTGCCCTTTAAGGATGGTAAAACCAGACAGTGTACCAAGCGCATGGTCTAAAAGGGTTGTCCTTAAGCTCTTATTTAGATATTGGGTGTGTTTTGGACATAACATGCAATAAACCAATCAGAGTGCCAACTCTCATTTCCTTTAAGAGCGACTTGGCGTTGAAACAAGGCAGAATGGATCCATGCTTTCATGTTGTTGATGACCAAATCTGACCCGACCATCCAAATGCTGCAGCAGAAATGGAGACTCATCAGAGCAGCAACGTTTCTCCAATCTTCTATTGTCCAGTTTTGGTGAGCCTGTGTGAATTGTAGCCTCAGTTTCCTGTTCTTGGCTGACAGGAGCGGCACCCGGTGTGCTCTTCTGCTGCTGTAGCCCATCCGCCTCAAGGTTGGACGTGTTGTGTGTTCAGAGATGCTCTTCTGCAGAGCTCGGTTGATTATTTGAGTTACTGTTGCCTTTCTATCAGCTGGAACCAGTCTGGCCATTCTCCTCTGACCACTGGCATCAACAAGGCGTTTGCGCCCACAGAACTGCCGCTCACTGGATATTTCCTCTTTGTCGGAGCATTCTTTATAAACCCTAGAGATGGTTGTGCGTGGAAATCCTAGTAGATCAGCAGTTTCTGAAATACTCAGAGCAGCCCGTCTGGCACCAACAACCATGCCACGTTCAAAGTCACTTAAATCCCCTTTCTTCCCCATTCTGATGCTCAGTTTGAACTGCAGCAGATCGTCTTGGCCATGTCTACATGTCTATATTTTAAATTATCATGGCAAAGATAAAAAAAAAATAACAATTTATAAGAAATTAGTAATGGAAATAAAATGTTTATAAATGTGAATATATACTTGGGGGCTAATAATTCAGGGGGGCTAATAATTCTGACTTCAGCTGTACATCTTACTTGGGTAAAAGCAAACACTGTGACGTACAGTACACAAGCACACACAGGCCCATTTATCAACAGTGCAAAAGCAGTCACGCGTCCATGCACACAGTCGAAACAATCATCACCCGGGCCCTATGTTAGCTGTTAAGTAGCAAGGCTTTTATCGCTCCTCGTGAGATGCTAAACGTCTCTCCGACTGGTGTCCTTATTCCCGCTCGGTGTCCGGCTTCTGCTGACGGTGGGAGGCAGGTGTGTATCGCTGTGCTGGTAATGGCTTCACCTGCTAAAACTGTCGCATCGCCAGCAAACACCATGCTGCACTGCTCCACACGTGACCTACAGCTCAATTGAATTCAGCACATATGCTACACTCACATTAGTTACACTGGGCCAGTTTGGAGGCTGCATGGGACGACAGACGCCACATTACTGTTATAAGCTAAACGGGCTGTAATCATTCCAGCGCTGCGTTTCTCAAAAGCATCATGTAGATCATATTAAAATGATCGCATAACTGATATTGATGTTAGGATTGGTTTCCCAAAAGCATCTTGAAAATTGTTGTGTGGAGTCATCGATAAAGCCGTGAACAGACAGAGTTATGACAATCAGCAGGTTACTCCTTTATACTTGAGTTAAAGTGGAGTGCCATTATAAGTATTACAGGTTTTTATTGTACTTAATAGTAAACCTAAATATTATTTTTTTAAATTTATTTATAAAGGTTCCATGTTGGTGTGGGTTTCCTCCGGGTGCTCTGGTTTCCCCCACAGTCCAATCACATGCGCTATAGGGGAATTGATTAACTATATTGGCCGTAGTGTATGTGTAAATGTGCGAGTGTATGGGTGTGTACTAGTACTGGGTTGCAGCTGGAAAGGCATCCGCTGCGATAAACATTTGCTGGAATAGTGGGTGGTTCATTCCACTGTGGTGACCCCTGATGAATCAAGGGACTAGCAGTGGCGCAGCAGGTAGTGCTGTCGCCTCACAGCAAGAAGGTCGCTGGGTCGCTGGTTCGAGCTGGTTATGCGGCACTACACTGCAAAAAATGCTTTTCTTACTTAGATTTTTTGTCTTGTTTCGAGTCCAAATGTCTAAAAAATCTCAAATCAAGAAGAATTTTCTAGAGAAGCAACACATATTGTCTTGTTTTGAGAAATAATATGCCAATATTAAGTGAGTTTTTTCTTAAAACAAGCTAAATAATCTGCCAATGGGGTAAGCAAAATAATCTTACGTCAAAAGAAAAAACAAGATTATTTTGCTGACCCCATTGGCAGATTATTTTGCTTGTTTTAAGAAAAAACTCACTTAATTTTGGCATATTATTTCTCAAAACAAGACAATATGTTTTGCTTGTCTAGAAAATTCTCCTTTATTAAAGAATATTTAGATATTTGGACTTGAAACAAGACAAAAAATCTAAATAAGAAAAACATTTTTTGCAGTGTATATTATAACAATAAGAAATCTAATTTTTAAAAATGAAATCTTTGTTTTTAAATGAACCTTTAATGATTTGTAGAAACAAATGCATCAGGTGTGTTTCTTGATGCCAGCAGTTGGCGCGCTCCTCCTGTTGGCCACCTGCACTGAACACGGCACAGAGATACAAAGGTGTTCACTGATGCCGGATAAACAGAAATAGCATTAACATTAGGATCTGAGGGCGAGTTACGTTTAAAGCACTGTGTTTTAATCCACCACTTATTATTTTACACAGCGAGTTGGCAGCAGACCATGACATTTAGCTTCAGTCCAATAAAAGCAGTAGCAGTTGTGTTGGAATTTTTGTTTGTGTGTACAGGCTTATGTGGTTTACAGGGACACAAAGGCGTATAATGACATGGGTATGTCCTAGTTAGTCTTATTAAGCAGGTTTAGAGGGACACATCATACTTAAAGATGGCATTTAAAATGAACATTTATCTGAGGGTGGGATACAGCTGAGGATGCTTACATCAATATAGCATGAACTTTTATGAAAACTGTGCTTCTATAACTAATATTTTTACATTACAGTTAGGGTTGGGATAGGAATGGATGTTAATATTATACAATTAATGGGTAATTTAATAAATCATATAAATAATTCTCGTTAACGTTTGGCCACAGCTGTATCCTTTTTAGCAACAATAGGGTAGGGTGGGGTAAGGCCATATAATAAAGTATAAAATACTTTACACCTATAGAGTGTCCCTTTAAATCATGTATACCAATGTGTGTGCATGTGTGAGTATGACTTTGACAAATATTTAATAAATTATATAAATAATTCTTGTTAACTTTTGGCCACTGCTGTATCCCTTCTAGCAACAATAGTGTAGGTGTGAGGTTTCTTTATGAAAAAACATTACGCCTATGAAGTGTCGCTTTAAACCATGTATACAAGTGTGTGTTCATGTGTGTGTGATTTTGAAAAATATTTAATACCTAATATAAATATTTCTTATTAACTTCTGGCCACAGCTGTATCCCTTCTAGAACAATTCGGGTAGGGATGGGGTACGGCCGTATAATAAGTTTTTTTTTTTTTTTTTTAACTGTATAAAATAAAATACGCCTATGGAGTGTCCCTTTAAACCATGTATTCCCATGTGTGTCAATGTGTGAGTGTGATTTCGACACATATTTAATAAATAATATAAATAATTCTCATCAAACTTTAGGTCACAGCTGTATCCCTTCTAGCAACAATAGGGTAGGGGTGGGGTAGGACCATATAATAGCAGTGCCTGAGGAGTGTCCCTTTAAACCATGTGTACAAGTGTGTGATTTAAAAAATATATATAAAAATTAATAAATAATATAAATAATTATTGAAAACTTTTGGCCACAGCTGTATCCTTTCTAGAAACAACCAGTACTGTATAAAATACAATACGCCTATGGAGTGTCCCTTTAAACCATGTATACCAGTGTGTGTCAATGTGTGAGTGTGATTTTGACATATAATTAATAAATAATGTAAATAATTCTACTAATTCCAAACTAAAGTAGGCCCTGAGAAGTGTCCCTTTAAACCATGTGTACAAGTTTGTGTGTGCATGTGTGTGTGATTTTGACAAATATTTAATAAATAATATAAATAATTCTCATTAAACTTTCAGTCACAGCTGTATCCCTTCTTGCAACAATCGTGTAAGGGTGGGGTAGGACCATATAATAATAGGGCCTGAGGAGTGTCCCTTCAAACCATGTATACAAGTGTGTTATTTTTTTTTACAAATATTTAATAAATAATATATTTAATTCTTAAAAATATTTGGCCACAGCTGTATCCCTTCTACAAACAACCAGTACTGTATATAAAATACAATACGCCTATGGAGTGTCCCTTTAAACCACCTATACCAGTGTGTGTCAATGTTGTGTTCCTTTAAACCAGGTATACCAGTGTGTGTCAAAGTGTGAGTGTGATTTCGACACATATTTAATAAATGATATAAATAATTCTCATTAAACTTTTGGTCACAGCTGTATCTCTTCAAGCAACAATAGGGTAAGGGTGGGGTAGGACCATGTAATAGTAGGGCCTGAGGAGTGTCCCTTTAAACCATGTATACAAGTGTGTGATTTATTTATTTTTTTTTACAAATATTTAATAAATAATATAAATAATTCAAAAAATCTGAATCAAAAACTTTTGGCCACAGCTGTATCCCTTCTAGAAACAAACAGTTCTGTATAACATACAATGCGCCTATGGAGTGCCCCTTTAAACCATGTATACCAGTGTGTGTCAATGTGTGAGTGTGATTTCGACATATAATTAATAAATAATATAAATAATTCTCGTTAACTTCTGGCCACAGCTGTATCCCTTCTAGCAACAATAGTGTAGGGGTGGGGTAGGTCCATATAATAACTCACTTTACCGTATACATTACACCTGTAAGGAGTGTCCCATTAAAACCATGTGATATGAGGACACAAAATCCTAACGTTAACTGACCCTGCATGAAAAGACAAACTCTCGTTTGTTTGGTCTTGTTATGGTGAAACTAATGTTAGGGTGAAAATTGACTTTCAAAGCAACACCACAAACACAGCGATGGCTGCTCTCTATTAAGCTATTCTCAGCAGAGCGGCCACTCCAGCAAAAACCAGTGATTAGGCTTTGATTAGAGTGATTACAGCCCAATTTGATCAGTTAGCACATCGCAATTGTGTTGAACGTATTTCAGCTTTCCCTGTACCGCACACCCAGCTGCTCAGAGAAGCAGGCCACTCTGGGTTTGGGAAGCCTGCTACAGAACGTACAAGCTTTAGCGAAATAGCAAAACCATTAAGAGAACTCTCTTCTCTGCCTCAACCCTTATCTTCTCCAGCTAAACTCTCCGGTTTACTATTTTGTTCTACGTTTGAGGGGAAAAAATGATGTGTGATGGTAAAGTGTTTTCCAACACTCCAACATCATTATGCTGTAGTAGGTAGGTCGGGTTGTAAAGGTCATGGGTTCCCAAACTTTTCAGCCCGCGACCCCCAAAATAACAATGCCAGTGACTCGCGACCCCCAATATCCTTTGAACTGCTTATAGATACAGAAACGTTGCATGCAACAAAGCGCACACACACCAACAGACCCAAGTCTATTCTTCGTTTTTTTTATTTTTTTTTTTATGTATGTCAGTACTGTAAATGTGGCATTATAAAATCAATCTGCTGCATCTGACACCATTGATGTGTCTTTATTCATTCATTTTCTTGTCAGTTTAGTCCCTTTATTAATCCGGGGTCGCCACAGCAGAATGAACCGCAACATCCACACACACATTCACACTCATGCACTACAGACAATTTAGCCTACCTAATTCACCTGTACCGCATGTCTTTGGGAGAAACCGGAGCACCCGGAGGAAACCCACACAAAGGCAGGGAGAACATGCAAACTCCACACAGAAACACCAACTGAGCCAAGGTTCGAACCAGTGACCCAGCGACCTTCTTGCTGTAAGGTGACAGCACTACCTACTGCGCCACTGCCTCGATACTGTGTGTTTAATATAATGTAATTACCCCAGGGGTTGCAATCCAATAGAACTAGTAACTTCAAGCTACTATAGTAATTATAAACAACTTTTTTTTCTTTTCAGTAGGTTATGGATAAAATATGGTAACTCTTATGGTTTAATAATAAATAAATAGATTTACGGAAATTGCCAGGCAACTACCCCCCCCCCCAATTCTTCTTTGAGAACCACTGGTATAGGCGTCGAGCAGTTCGCATTGTACCTAAACAACAATGGCGGTTGAGATGGAAAAATGGTCTGCACAAACTCATTGAAAAGATTAGGCATTGCAAGGTAGACTTCCCTGGTGAGTGACCAATGCAATCTCACAGTAATTAGTAACTTTTTGATTTAGTGGCTAATTCGTATGAATTCGTACGATCGAATTCGTACAATTTAGTACGACTTGCCCATCACCCAATGACGGTTGGGGTTTGGTCTCCTTTTTAAGTCTCCTTTTTAAAATCGTACATATTCGTACTAAACTCATACGAATTCGTACAAATTAGCCACTTAACTGACAAAACGTAAAATAATTACATTTATATATATTTATATATGTATATATATATATATATATATATATATATATATATATATATATATATATATAATGTATATATATATATATATATATATATATATATATATATATATATATATATATATATAAATATGTATATATATATATATATATATATATATATATATATATATATATATATATATATATATATATATATACAGTTAAAGTCAATAAATAAAGTGTTTATTTTTTCCCCAATTTCTGTTTCACTTAGAGCAGATTTTTTTCAACATATTTCTAATCATAATAGTTTTAATAACTCATTTTTAGTAACTGATTTATTTTATCTTTGCCATGATAAGAGTGAACAATATTTGACTAGACATTTTTCAAGACACTTCTATACTAATTAATATTAATAATAATAATAATAATAATAATAATAATAATAATAAATAAGTAATATATAATTAACTAGGTTTATTGGGGTAACTAGGCAGGTTAGGGCAATTAGGCAAGTTATTGTATAATGATGGTTTGTTCTGTATATAGACTATCGAGAAAAAATAACTTAAAGAGGCTAATAATTTTGTCCTTAAAATGTTTTTTTAAAAATTATTAAATGTGTTTATTCTTGCTGAAATAAAACAAATAACACTTTCTCCAGATGAAAAAAATATTATGGGAAATACTGTGAAAATTCACTTGCTCTGTTCAACATAATTTGGGAAATATTTGAAAAATAAAAACAAATTCTAAAAGTGGGCTAATAATTCTAACTTCAACTGTATATGTAGTTCATGTGTGAAATTTACTTCACATTATTTTACATTCCTATTAAGCTAAACATTTTTGTCACCAGGGATTCCTCCTTTAATTAAAATTCACACATAAGATATACGAGTCACTATTTATGTCCTGCCAGTGAGACAGCGGTAACTTATATATCGTCTATAAGCCACTGTCCTTCCTCCTCATGGAAGCGGTCGTCTCTACGCCACATTCACACTTCTAGATAAATCCATTCAGTGACAAGAGGCCAGGACCCTTGGCGCCGGGCCCTTACCCTACACTACAGTAATGTGCTGCGGACATAAGCCAGTCAGTGGAGCGTGTTGGCACCTACTCACCGCCCGTCTGTCCCGATTCTGTGTGCGTTGACACAATCTCCAAGAGTGCTTCTCTTGCGAATAATAATAATAATAATCATGCACGGTGAGTGGTGAGCGGGTGCATGACCTCACCGCTGTCTGAGTGACAAGTAGCTGCAACAGATGTCCCGGGTCACTCAAGGCACCTCATAATGTGCATTTCTTCCAGAAGTCTTAGCATAGTCTAAGCTAGCTCTCTGCAGCTTTCACATGGTCACCCATTGAAGCTAAGCAGGGCAGTGCCTGGTCAGTACCTGAATGGGAGACCTCATGGGAAAGCTAGGTTGTTGCTGGAAGTGATGTTAGTGAGGCCAGCAGGGGGCGCCCAACCTGTGGTACGTGTGGGTCCTAATGCCCCAGTGTAGTGATGGGGACTCTATACTGCTCAGTGAGCATCGTCTTTCAGATGTGATGTTAATTGAAGGTCCCGACTCTCTGTGGTCGTTAAAAATTCCAGGATGTCCTTCGAAAAATAGTCAGCATTCTGGCCAAATTTGACTTAAAAATACAATTTATTGAGCAATTGGTAAAGCTACTGTTTTTACAGTGCTGGGATGATTGGGTTTAGGGTTCGGGGGTAGACGTTAATGAAATATAAATGAGAAATTTTAAAATAATGTAAATATTTCTCGTTAACTTCTGGCCGCAAATATATCGATATAGCAACAACCCTAACCATCCCCCATATCATAATTGGCTTCATCACACTGTCTTCTCCACAAATTAGCTGGTGTGTGGTCTGACGCAATATGGCTGCTGTTGTGTTATCCAGGTGGATGCTGCACACTAGTGGTGGATGAGTGGACTCCCCCCATAAATTCATAAATTCAAACGGTTTCTTAAATATAACACGCAATAAGTTTCCTCCTTTGTGGTGGGCTGCAGGCTTCACTCTCATGTGACAAGATTATTTAGCAATTTATTTAGTTTTACAGTTAGAGCAAATTTTCTTTACTATAGTAGCCATAGTAGAAGCATCAAATAACCGTCATATTAGCTGACAAAACATGTTCATGACTGCAAAATATAGCTTTTTTTTTAAAGTCGCATATTGTGCATGTCTATTACACACAAATTGTACTAAAGCGTTCTAAAAAGTTAATATCATAAATGTTTTCTTTGAACCACCAGGTGGCAGTCTTTATACTTTTGTTTTGGAGTGTAGATTGCATAAGTCTTATCAATAACTTTATTATATATATATATATATATATATATATATATATATATATATATATATATATATATATATATATATATATATATATCCGTTCATTCATTCATTTTCTTGTCGGCTTAGTCCCTTTATTAATCCGGGGTCACCACAGCGGAATGAACCGCCAACTTATCCAGCACGTTTTTACGCAGCGGCCTTCCAGCCACAACCCTCTCTGGGATATATATACATACACTCGGGAAAATAGTAAATATATTTTTAACCTTATATATATACACATACATATATATATATATACATATATATATATATATATATATATATATATATATATATATATATATATATATATATATATATATATATATGGTTAAAACTATATTTACTATTTTCCCAAGTGTATGTATATATATACATTCTTACATATACATATATATAAATAAATATATATATATATATATATATATATATATATATATATATATATATATATATATATATACACATACACTATTTCCCGATATATATATATATGTATATATATATATATATATATATATATATATATATATATATATATATATATATATATATATATATATATATATATATATATATATATATATATATATATATATATAAATATATATACTATTTTCCCGAATGTATATAACTATTACTGTAAGCAAATATTAGCATTTGGTACATACTTTCAGTATTATCTTTGCTTGAACTGACCCGATCTAATCCTGTTTATATGAAATGAGCCTGCTCCCAAGCAGGTTTGAGCTACCAGACCTGTTGCTATGACAACAACTCTCAATATCCAAATCCAGCTGAGTAATCCACGTAAGAAGAACAGACCCCAGTTTACAGATTAGCACTAAAAGTGCATTTTATTCATCAAAATAACCTAAAGGCTGCATATTCACACACTGGTTCTGTAATGTTTTTAAATTCGCCATGATATGGAAGCTAAAATAGTTGTTTTTTTCCCAAATCATGACATACATCCAACTGAAATGGTCCTGAAATTAGAAAAAATGTAGGATGGTGTACAATTTTGTGTGCGTTGACACAATCTCCAAGAGTGCTTCTCTTGCGAATAATAATAACAATAATAATAATAATGCACGGTGAGTGGTGAGTGGGTGCATGACCTCACCGCCGTCTGAGTGACAAGTAGGCAATCTGCAACAGATGTCCTGGGTCACGCGCCATTGAAATACTGCCTGATCAATAATGGCAATGAGAGGTGACGGTTAAGGGGGGCTTGCCTATCAATAGGGCTACTCTGATGCTGAGGGCAGGGGAAAGACTCACATAAATCAATCTTGTCAGTCAGGTTGGGCCGTCTCTGCGAGTCTCCGCTAATCTGGAGATGAGATGAGGCAGGTGGGCTTGTCCTCCCCCACGCTGGACTGATGTGTTTGCGCAATGTGGGACGAGGCTTCCTGGAAGAGCCTTTTTGAAGGAGAAGTCAGGCCGAAATGCAGTACATTGAGTCTAGTGCTTTCTCTTGAAATGTTTGAGGCATTCCATATTTGCACAGTGTGTTTTTCTCCGACCGATAAACGTCCTGAGGTGAAAGGTGACTGTTTTTAATTTTACAGGGTTGCTTTTACAGCAGCGATGTTGTAATTTAATAAAAAATATAATCCGTTAAATAGACTTAGGCGAAGCAGTGGCGCAGTAGGTAGTGCTGTCGCCTCACAGCAAGAAGGTTGCTGGGTCACTGGTTCGAGCCTTTTTATTGTTCCTTTCATGTTCTCAGTTTACATGTTATAGTACACAGTTTAGCGTCATTATGTCAGCATTCGAAAATAGCGTCTTCCGATGTTTCAGGCAACAACAGTTTGTGTTTGTCATGGCAACATATGTGATTTTGGGCATTTCAAGAGTTCACATTTAGCTCATGATTTAAACAGCTTGTTTGGCATGCCGTCCTGGGAGAGAGCCCTGAGGGATCAAGGGATCCTTGGGCCCAGGGCTCCCTCCGTTTCATAGGGCGAGGGGAGACTGAGGTCAGGTCGATCTCAAAACTCCCCCGCTGCTAAGACTATTTTAGTAGACATTTAGAAAAAGATGAGGCTTATTTTGTTCATCATATAGAGCATATGTGGACGTTGGGAGTAAACCGGGAAACGTGTGGGAAACCCACATAGACATAGACAAGTCATTGGGCTCTATTTTGACGGTCTATGCGCAGAGCGCAAAACGCAGGGTGCAAACGCTTTCAGGGCGTGTCAGGATGCGTTTTTGCTAATTTAAGGACGGGAAATTTGCTTTGCGCCGCGGCGCATGGTCTAAAAGGGTTGAGTTTATTTTCTTAATGAGTTATAGGTGTGTTTTGAGAATAAACCAATCAGAGTCTCATCTCCCATTCCCTTTAAGAGTCAGCTGCGTCACGCCAAGAGCGCATTCGCTATTTACAGGACGCAAAGTAAGAGTAAGTGGAAAAAATGAGCATTTCACAAGTAAACAGTTAACAGTTTATTAACAGAAAACTGTTAAACAGAGCATCTACTGCGTGAGGATGAGAGATAATGGATCTACTTTCACATTCGCTCTAGGATAGGGAAACCTTTACGCACAGACATCCATTAGTCTATAAATAAATACTTTTGTTTGTTTAGCGCAAATATTCGTTTCAAAACTATTTCTAAATTCAGTTCTAATTTCCAGCAAACGAATAAATGAACAATAATAACAAAATGTGGTCAAAAACCTGAGTTACATCCTAAAACACATGCTGTGCCCCATATGGTCTAAAACCTGACAGGTGGGCAAATCTAAGCTTGTTTTTAATAAAACAAATATAAATATGGATTAAATAAATAATACTGCTAATAATAATAACATTATACAAAAGCAAATTGTTATGAATGAACTGAAAAAGCCTCCCGAGATGAAGAAGACATAAAAGCAGTGATTTTTTTATATTTATGTAGGCTAGAAAATAATGTTTTGTAATATTTTAATCCTTTATATTTATATCCTATATCTATTCTTATTATATCCTATATATATATCCTTAATATTTACATTTTTTCTTATGTAAAGATATTTGCCTATTGCTCTCTTGTGCATATTAAGCAGTGTGTAAGTGAGGTGCAACTCTGCGCCGGAGTTTAGACCGGGTTAGTTTTGGTCTAATGAAAAATCTATTATAGTTTCTTAAAATAGCAACGCGCCAGCAGTCCGCCTCAGAACACCTCCCTTTTTAGAGCAGAACGCCTATGGGCGCACAAATGAGCGCTAATGCATTTGCTATTTAAACAGCGTAGCGCAACGCCTCAAAGCCACTCTTGCGCCAAGCTGAAACTACCAAAAGACTATTGCGCCGCGTTTTGCGCCACACTGCGCCGGGTGTATGATAGGGCCCATTGTATAACAGTGGCTTGGTCTGTAGACAATCCAAAACGAACATAGCTTAAGGGTTGTAATAATATTGACCTTAAAATGACTTTAAAAAAAATTTAAACTGCTTTTATTTTAGCCAAAATAAAACAATTAAGACTTTCTCCAGAAGAACAAATATTTTGGGAAATACTGTGAAAAATTCCTTGCTCTGTTCAACATAATCTGGGAAGGATTCAGCTGTGTACTGCTAAAAAACAAAATATCGCAATGCCAGATGTTTCCAACATCACGCAGCTCAAAACACATGTTAAATACTGCACAAACCTCACCCCTTCCCATTTAGCGTTTACTTTCAGCTCTTGTTCTGCTTGAACCAAAGTGGTGATGTAAGGCATATGACAGAATCACTAGACCGATAGACATCGCTCGCTACCCGGCAAAGGCAAGAACTGTGCATGCTTCATTGCCTAGTTAGTTCCTCTCTGTAAGCGGGGATTCTGTACAGTTGTAACCTTCAGCTCTTTAAACATGATGGATGCTGGGAAGGGGCTTGTGTCTGCGGCATGAGAAAAGAGGAGATGATTTACCGAGATCCGATGCCCTCTACCTGAAGACAATGGGGTATATGCAGGGCTACTGTTTTTTTCCTACTGATAAACTTCTGGTGAAAAGTTTATGTGGCTATTTATAATATCATAAGGATATTTTTACTGCAGTGTTGTAATGTAGTAAAATACAATCAGTTACATAGAATTAAAGGAGGTGGGGGGGGGGGGGGGGGGGGTTCAGAGTGTATTGTTAAGGCTTGGTTGTGTTTATAAGCAGTGTTGGGGATAACACGTTATACAGTGCATCCTCATCAGACCAGGCAACGTTTCTCCAATCTTCTATTGTCCAGTTTTGGTGAGTCTGTGTGAATTGTAGCCTCAGTTTCCTGTTCTTAGCTGACAGGAGCGGCACCCGGTGTGCTCTTCTGCTGCTGTAGCCCATCCGCCTCAAGGCTGGACGTGTTGTGTGTTCAGAGATGCTCTTCTGCAGACCTCTGTTGTAACGAGTGCTTATTTGAGTCACTGCGGCTTTTTGTCATATTCCTATGCAAATCCAAATCTAAAGTAAGAGCTAAAATCTAGTTTGCTAATTTGTTAACGCATAAGTTATGAACTTTTCAGTGTCCGGTAGATGGCATCATAAACCAACCTCCTACAGCACTGAACACATGCAATTTGTGTTTGAAAACGTAACATTCTGTAGTGTATTTAAGGATGGTTTAAGGCCATTTGATGATTTCAGGCATGCAGTGTAAACATTTTGTGTCTTCATATACATTAATGCTTTCACACTGTACATGTTTACTGCATTTCAAAGCCTAAGAAAAAATAATAACCACAAAATAATGACAGCAAGTTGAAGGGAAATAGCATTACATTAAATCTACCTCATGTAGCACTAAATGTAAAACTGCACATATACAGTTGAATTCAGAATGATTAGCCCTCCTGTACTGTATTTCCCCCCCCCCAAATTCAGTTTAATAAAGAGAAGATTTTTTTCAGCTCATTTCTAAACATAATAGTTTTAATAACTAATTTCTAATAACTGATTTCTTGCATATTTGCAATGATGACAGCAAATACTTCATACCTGTCAACATTGGGATGTGAAAATAAGGGATATGCCCACCATAATAAGCACCCCCCCCCCAAAAAAGGTCCCCAAGTCACCCAAGTATTATTATTATTAATAATAATAATAATAATATTTTTTATTATTTTATTATTATTATTATTATTATTATTATTATTAGTAGTAGTAGTAGTAGTAGTAGTATAGATAAAATGATAATGATAATAATAATAATAATAACAATAATAACAACAAATAATAATAATAATAATAATAATTCATAAAAATGATAATGATAATAATATAATTTTAAATATTAATAATATTAATAAAAGCAAAAAGGTATCCGCCATTGCAGCCAACATAATGTTATTTATGAGACTTTTCTTATTTTAAAGCAGCAGGCGGGATAATTTTAACGCTCCATTTCAGCCATGTCACTGGACCTTGTTCTTGGCAAAAATGTCGGCCAGTTCCCAGTGAGAAATGAAAGCACTTTAGCCAGCTGCTAACCAAGTGTCCTCAGAGAGAGACTTTCTGCTAGACTGAATTAGATGAGTGGCTGGAAAAAAAAAAAAAAAGTCGTGTTTCTGAGGTTGCCTCATATTTCTGCTGCAGTTCATTTGTTTAAGCTCGTATAAGACGTCCCCTGACATGGACAATTTAATGACCTTTGCACTTACTGTTCTATTGTTGTTCGCATTTTGGGCCGAAAACATGTTGAGACAGGAACGCAAAGGCGATTCTAAATCAGTTGTTAGGAGCAGGGAGCCGTTCAGAGCCCTCGGGCCACAGGCACATCAGGTCAAGCGAGGACTTGTGGCTAATTCTGCTTGTTCAGAAGACTTAAGCTGCATTTGAATATGCATACACATTATATAGAATAAATAAGTGTCCATTTCTGTGATGATCTGCCATGTCCTGAGGTTCTGAAGCATGTATCATCACTTCAGTTACTGCAAAGTGCTGCCAGAGTTCACACCATTGTTTATGTTGGGCATTGTTTGTGGTTATTTCAATACCGGTGCTAAATCGATACTTTTAAAACTGTACCGGTGCCAAAACGGTGCCTGAACCGACACTTTTGAGCCACAAAATTATGGTGGATGACTCTAGAAAAAGTAACTAAACTGGCTGCGGCCCTCCAGAAACTGAGTTTGACACCCCCTGCTTTAAGGCAAGTAATTTCACTCGATGGCCATCTTTGAAACCCCTCTGAGGCTCTGTTTAAATAAACATTAAATTCTCTATTAAATTTAAATTAGGGATCGGCAATAAAATGCCCCTGACCTCAAGAGATGCAATAGTAGCATGCACTGGAAGTTATAACCTTTAGAGTCTTTGTTAGTGTACACACCTCTTATTGCAAAATAAATCAATACAATATTTCTCATTCCAGATACTAACGCTGGCACTTGTGCTATAACCTGGAAGAGTGAGACTTTGGGGGTTATCCAACTGGAGGCTAGTTAGTAGAAGGTGTAAAACTAAACCTCATCCCTCGCTATCAATAGTGACCAACACTGGAGGCTGCACCAATTAGCAAGTTAAATGGGAGCGATTACATTGGTGCCATGACCCTGAGGGGAGTGATGTTTTAAAGCAGGACCAGGCAAGAACAACTGGAGGGATTACGCTTGTGCTGTGAGCTGGAATTGAATGAGGTTTCAAGCAGTGAGGTTAAAAGATCTATTTTTCTCAAGACTCATGGCTTCTGGCAGTACCCAGAATAGCAAAGTCTACTAAAAGAGGGCGAACCTTCCCATTTATGGCTCCTCTGCAAGAACCAGAAGCTGTGACCATTTTTTTTTCTTCATATTGTGATGCAATTCCTTAAAAAAAAAACCCTGAATATTAAATGAGAGAACCATGGCCATGGCTTGTTTGTTCTTCTATTACAAGCTGTAGTGAAGTAGGCATTTATTTTGGAAAGATTTCGAAAAGGGTTTTGGATCAGACTCCTCGTCCTCACCATTTCTGTTTGTTGTCAAAGCTGCCAGTTGGTGGAGCATGGTTAACAAACTTACCTTATAATACCCCAGACAGATCATTGACTCAAATGACGGTGGCCTTAGGGGCCGTTCACATATCATGTCTTTTCTGCGCACACGTTTGTTATTTCCAACCCTGGCCCGGGAGGTCCCGGGAGGTACGTATTCGAGCGGTTTTTGTTTTCGCGGATCTGCGAGAGGCCACTGTGCGCGCTTTTCTGTGTCTCGGGCGCCTCTCGGAAGCGCGCGCCATTCTTGTGCAAAAAGCCGCCGGATCGGCCGACCCCGCCACCCACCTCTTCCTCCTCCTCCTCCTTCCCTAAACCCAAGCGACGGTTTGCAAAAGCCGTCCAGAAAGAAAAAAAAAAGCAAAAGCCCTCGTCTTCGATTTCCACCGCGTTTTTGGATCCCGCCGCGTACTCGCCCTTATTTTTTGGATTCTGTTTTTCATCTTACCTGATTTCCGGAACTGCTGTTCCCCGGACTCGATCCCGGTCGTCGTCCCCGCGGCCGGCTCTTCCTCCTCCTTCTCTGAGGCCTCCGCTCCCCCGACGCAACGCTGTGAGCTAAGCAGACAAACAGGTTGCATCGGGAAAGCTCTCCACTCGGAGGCGAGCCTTCGGCCAGCGAGCGCGAAGAGGAGGAGCGGAGCGGCGCCACACCGCCCCGCAGCGTTCGCTCGAAAAAAACTAAACACGGCCTGACGTACCTCCAGCCACGCAAATCGCGGTTTCTAGAAACGTCCGCGGGGCTACGTTTCCAGAATGAGCTTGGGTTGGTTATTTCCAATGGAGGTCCGTGGTTGGCGTGTGTGTATTGGGAATGAAGTGCACGAGGCGCAACGCTCTTGCTCCTTCTAGGCACTCTCAGTTGAAAACATCTCAAATGCTGTGAGCACACCATGAGTCACATGACAAGAACTGATAATATGCTTCATGCTTTGTGTAAAATATACATATTTCGGTGGAATAATTACCCCAGATATTAACAAAACACCCAAACACTCCAGCACGTTTTAATTTTCTCCATAAGTGAATCAGATTTGTGTCAGAGTTGCAGCAAGTCATCCTTTGAGAAAGTGGCTGATGGTCACCTAGAAATTTACATAGATGCCCCCCCTCCTCCACCCCCTCTGGGCCGCTGTGATCAATCGTTGACTGCTCCGCTGTGATTAAAAGGTTGTGTACCACTGCTGTATAGTATTTGCATTATAACAATAATTCTGCATATCGGTCAATCCACTTATTGCTAAATATATCTATGCATTTATAGGCAAAAAAAAGAGCCTTCAGCTCTTAAACGTGTTTATTAAGCATTCATTGCTAGCTGAAATCGACTGGGGGAGGGATTTGTCACCATGTGTTTGCTTCTGTCTCAAAAGATTCAGGATTCAAGAGCGTGGGGCCTGACCCAACAGAACCAGCCCCCGGCCTCAGTGTTTCGCCCCTCCGCCGAGATATTGAACTGAATCTATATATGCCATTATACAGCAAGCAAGGCAGAACAAAAAGCCCCAGGGAGGTTCTCTAGCCCCAAATTAGCGGCCATTGAAGGCTGCATTACGGAAGAGTGCATAATCAGCCTTCAACAGTGCTTAGTGCAACGCTGACCAATAAAGAGAGCCAAACACACACACATACATACATGTGTATGCAAACTGGTTTTGCTTTCATGAGGCTCATTTTACATTGGGTAACCTACAATCATACAAAAATAAATACATACCAATAATGCTGTGACAATAAAGAAGAGTGTTGTTAGATGCTGAGTCTTGGACGTGAGAAATGTGAAGAGATATCTTGTCCTGTTTTAAAAATGATTCTTTTGAAATGTTTGGTGGTTCAGTCGCTGCTTCACGTCCCAGCCTGATCAGTTGGCATTTCTGTGTGGAGTTTGCATGCTCTCCCCGTGTAGGTGTGGGTTTCCTCCGGGTGCTCTCTATAAGCACTGCACATGCATGTCTACAGTATGTCCTTTGTTCACATATGTGTGACCTTCACTAGTTTCAGCAGTAATTTATGCAGCCATGCAAAAACCATGACCGTATTTCCATATGTGATCAAACAAACCCTTGTGAAAATGCAATTACAGTGTAGCCCATTTCCCGACTCTATAATTAAGTGGACCAAAACAAGTGTTTCAAATCTGTCCTAAGACCAAGGAAAGGTGTTCAGTAGATTTAGGACAACTTTAATTAAAGGTTTTGATGCACTTCAAATGTTGACTATATACTGTAAGACGTTTTAAAGTCTACATCTATTCATAATGGCATCCACATACAAGCATTTTGGGACACATGAGAGATTTGGGATAGAGCGTTAGCATGCTGTGAATGACTCTTTGAAGATCTCAGCCAGATTTGAGCACTTCAGCGAGTGAGGAGCAGCAGCTGTCCTCCAAATACAACAGTCCCAGGATGTGAAGTCCCTGCAGTCCCCCTGACAGTGACTTCTACAGCTGTTCAGGATGGGGAAACACTCTGTGACTGGCCTAATGCACGCATGCAGAATATTCCCCCAGTGGAACGAGCCGCCAGTGTCTACAGCCCACGGGCAGACCGCTTCAACAAGCATTGGAGACAGGTAAATATTTGCATTGGAAATGGCATCAGCATTGCTTTGTCCTCCGATGACCAGCGTCTATGAATAGCCACCGAGATTATTTTGTACTATTCGCTGTGTTGTTGGTACAGACAACCTAACAAGCAGAATTAATCACAAAATACAGCCAATAGCTACAGAGGAGGCAAAGAATTCTGGTCCAGATTTGGAATAAAGCTGGCATTCATTCGGCCCTGAATTGTAGCATGTGCACCAAACCAACACAATCTCACGGCAATTCGCTACTTTTTCATTTAGTGGCTAATTCGTACGATCTAATTCGTACATTTTAGTACGATTTGCTCAACCCAAGCTCCTTCTGGAAATGTAGCCCCGCGGGCGTTTCAGGAGACCGCGATTTACGTGGCCGGAGGTACGTAAAGGCCGCGTTTGGTTTTTTTCGAGCGAACGCTGCGGGGCGGTGTGGCGCCGCTCCGCCCCTCCTCTTCGCGCTCGCCTGCCGACGGGTCGCCTTTGGCTTTCCCAGCGTTGCGTCGGCGAAGCAGGTTCCGGAAATCAGGTGAGATGAAAAACGGAATCCGAAAAATGAGGGCGAGAACGCGGCGGGATCCGAAAACGCGGTCGAAATCGAAGACGAGGGCATTTGCTTTTTTTTTTTTTCCTTGATCCGCCGGCTTTTCGCGCGAGAACGGCCCGAAAAAGCACGCACAGCGGCCTCTCGCGGATCCGCGAAAACAAAAAAACGCTCGAATACGTACCTCCCGGGACGTAAATCGCAGTCCGCAGAAACGTCCGCGGGGCTACGTTTCCACAATGAGCCCGGGTTGGATTTGCTCATCCCCCAATGACGGTTGGGTTTAGGGGTGGGGTTAGGTGCCACGCCTCCTTTTTAAAATCGTACAATTTTATACGACTGAACTCATTCGAATTCGTACGAATTAGCCACTAAACTGGCAAAACGTAAAATACGTTTTCTCGTGAGATGAGGCTGGCCAAACATGGCCCAGGTTTGGCAGCAGTGGCACCATCTTTAAGGCGGCACAAAATTGGTCAAATGTAGTATTTGACCCAGGTGTTAAAAATTGATCTGTGGGCCACGTAAGTTTGGCCTATCTTCCCCTAAATTTAAAATATATTTAAATTAATTTGGAGTAAAGAAAAAAATTCAACCAATCAGGTCGATTCAAGCCTATAGCATGCCTAAAGCACAATGTGTATCTATTTCACATAGATAGATACACTAGATATCGCATAGGGACCCTGAGCATCCGTCTATAGCGCCGCCACATTGGTACAGTGCTCCCAGGACAAATGTCATTCAACTGCACTAGTCAAGACAGTGTTATTACGTGAAGATGCGGGACTTTAGCGCTGTCTACGGGTGTAATAACGAGCAAACAAGCAAAACAAAGCACAAAGGCAGAATATCGCACTAAACACTCGGCTTATGCTAGTTTTGTTGAATAAAATCCGCAAACAATGCAAAAGAAATATGACAACGAGATGCTGCGCTGCCAGAAACTTGTATTATTGTCGGCTAACGTAAGTGAAAAAGTCCTCCGTCAGTATGAGAAGTGAAAGCAGGAGAGGAGCTGTGTTTCAGGATCAAATTTAACAAGGAGGGTGAATAGTACATTTCTGTACACACAAACACAAGCTTTTTGTTAGGAATGCCCGTGCGGTCACTGATCCATCAATGTAGAAAAGTGATGTAAAATGATAATTTTCGTAATTAGAAAAAAAAAATGCATACTAACATCCAGGAAAACTCCCGATCATAGATATATGTGTTTATCTCTGGCTTTGGATGGCCACAGTCCTCCACTGTACCTTGGTCCCTAAATTCATTTCAAAGGAGCGCTACCCTGTAGCAAGATGGCAGCGCTATTGACGCATTCCGTCCAATAGACAACAATAGGCCAGGCGACATCTAATGTATACATCTATGTCTATTTCATTGCAATCGTGGCACACCAACATGCCTACTTTAGGTGTTTTGGGGCTAAAAATAAAAGAATGACCACAACGATTGACCTGCAAGTAAGTCTTGATATATAATAAAGAGATACATTACATGATAGTCGCATAATCAGCTTGAATTTTCACAATTATTCAAATTCATGGTCCAGGCCCGATGGTCTTGTCTTGTTATGATAATGACTTAACAAGGTTGCTGAGTAATGAAAATGCAGTCAGTGAGTGAATGCTATTTGATTATTAAAGCAAAGTGCACAAACCTCCTGTGGCCACTCATAGCGTGCGGTACAGTATGAAAATCACATGCATCTGTGAGCAGACTCAGTATGGATTTGGTCTCTTTGGCCTTTTTCCTTAATCGAATGGGCTAATATTGCTAAACAGCTTTTCACAGTATCCCTGACACTGTTTTATTGGACTAGATGTAGCATATGAGGTATTTGGTTACTCACTAATAAATGTGTAATACAGATTGAAGAACGGATTGAAAAATATGTAATTATTTTAAATATATATATATATATATATATATATATATATATATATATATATATATATATATATATATATATATATATATATATATATAATTTCAAAAATCAAGTATGACAATGTTAACTTAGGATGCTTTCTTATTATTTCTAATGTTATGCTCGATGGTTTGTTCCCCTCAGATCTTGAAAATAAAATTTACTGTTTGAAATTGAACTTTAGAACTGTGACAACACATTTATTAATGTTAAAGAGGTTTAATATGTAATAATTAAATTATAAACATCACAATTTCATTGGAGTGCAGTGAGTGCACTATTCTGTGTTCATTCATTCATTTTCTTGTCGGTTTAGTCCCTTAATTATCCGGGGTCGCCACAGCAGAGTGAACCGCCAACTTATCCAGCAAGTTTTTACGCAGCTGATGCCCTTTCAGCCGCAACCTATCTCTGGGAAACATCCACACACACATTCACACACACACACACACACTCATACACTACGGACAATTTAGCCTACCCAATTCACCTGTACCGCATGTCTTTTGACTGTGGGGGAAACCAGATCACCCAGAGGTAACCCACGCAAACGCAGGGAGAACATTCAAACTCCACACAGAAACGCCAACTGAGCTGAGGCTCGAACCAGCGACCCAGCGACCTTCTTGCTGCGAGGCGGCAGCACTACCTACTGCGCCACTGCTTCGCCCACTATTATGTGTTATGTTTCTGTGTTATCATTCTGAAAACGTAGCCCCGCGGACATTTCTGTAGATTACGATTTTCATGGCCAGAGGTACGTATGGCTGCATTTCGTTTTTTCAAGCGAACGATACGGGCAGTGTGACGCTGCTCCTCTTCTTTAGCTCGCCGGCTGCCGGCTCACCTCTGTGTGGAGGGTTTTCCCGCTGCAACCAGTTTGTCCGGTTAGCTCGTTGTGTTACTTCGGCGGAGCGGCAGGCCCGGAGGAGAAAGAACCGGCCATGCGGTTGACTATGTTCGAGTCCGGGGAATAGCGGTTCCAGAAATCAGGTAAGACAAAAAACAAAATACAAAAAATAAAGCGAACAAGTTTATAACAGGGGGAGAATGCGGTGAAATCTGAAAACATGCTCAAAATCGGACGAGGGCTTTTCTTTTTCTGGACGGCTTTTGTAAATCCTTGCTTGGGTTTAGGAAAGAAGAAGGAGGAGGAGGGTGACTGGGTCGGCCAATTGGCCGGCCGCCCAGTCAGTCGTTCAGTCATTCAGTCAGTCAGTCAGTGAGACAGACGGTCACTCGACAGCGGCCTCCGGTGGCTTTTTACGCAAGAACAGCGCAGGCTCGAACGGCGCGCTTGCAAGGCGCATTCGAGACACGAAAGAGCACACAGCGGCCTCATGCGGATTCGCGAAAACAAAAACTGCACAAATACGTACCTCCCGGGACGTATTTCGCGGTCTCCAGAAATGTCTGCGGGGCTACGCTTCCAGAATGAGCCTGGGTTGGTATTATCCTTATAATCACATTAATTATCGACATAACTACATTAATAACTTGCATAATTACAGTAATAATCCTTATAGTCATATTAATTATCTGCATAACTACATTAATAACTTGCATAATTACAGTAATAATCCTTATAATCACATTAATTATCTGCATAATTACATTTTTAACTTGCATAATTACAGAAATAATCCTTATAATCACATTAATTATCTGCATAACTACATTATTAACTTGCATAATTACAGTAATAATCCTTATAGTCATATTAATTATCTGCATAACTACATTAATAACTTGCATAATTAAAGTAATAATCCTTATAATCACATTAATTATCTGCATAATTACATTAATAACTTGCATAATTACAGTAATAATCCTTATAATCACATTAATTATCTGCATAACTACATTATTAACTTGCATAATTACAGTAATAATCCTTATAATCACATTAATTATCTGCATAATTACATTATTAACTTGCATAATTACAGTAATAATCCTTATAATCACATTAATTATCTGCATAATTACATTAATAACTTGCATAATTACAGAAATAATCCTTATAATCACATTAATTATCTGCATAATTACATTATTAACTTGCATAATTACAGTAATAATCCTTATAATCACATTAATTATCTGCATAATTACATTAATAACTTGCATAATTACAGAAATAATCCTTATAATCACATTAATTATCTGCATAACTACATTATTAACTTGCATAATTACAGTAATAATCCTTATAATCACATTAATTATCTGCATAATTACATTATTAACTTGCATAATTACAGTAATAATCCTTATAATCACATTAATTATCTGCATAATTACATTATTAACTTGCATAATTACAGTAATAATCCTTATAATCACATTAATTATCTACATAACTACATTATTAACTTGCATAATTACAGTAATAATCCTTATAATCACATTATCTACATAATTACATTATTAACTTGCATAATTACAGTAATAATCCTTATAATCACATTATCTACATAATTACATTATTAACTTGCATAATTACAGTAATAATCCTTATAATCACATTATCTACATAATTACATTATTAACTTGCATAATTACAGTAATAATCCTTATAATCACATTAATTATCTGCATAATTATATTAATAATTTGCATAATTACAGTAATAATCCTTATAATCACATTTATTATCCGCATAATTACATTAATAATTTGCATAATTACAGTAATAATCCTTGTAATCACATTAATTATCTACATAATTACATTAATAACTTGCATAATTACAGAAATAATCCTTATAATCACATTAATTATCTACATAATTAAATTACTAACTTGCATAATTACAGTAATAATCCTTATAATCACATCAATTATCTGCATAATTAAATACATAAATTATATATTTACAGTAATAATTTGTAAAATGACAGTGATAACCTGTACAATTACAGATAAATTCTGTAAAATCACAGCAATAACTTGTAATTATGGAACAAGAAATTACAGTGTTTTTTTTTTTTTTTTTACAGATTATCTACATTTTTTTCATTTCGACAGTTTTTTAATAGTAATTTTCTGGAGCCTCTGCTGCCAGAAATTATTATTTTTTTTATATATATATATATTTTTTTACAGTGTGTGCACCTTTTGTAAAGCTGCTTTGAAACAATAATGACTGTGAAAAGCGCTGTACAAATAAACTTGAATTGAGTTGATGGAAGGGACTCGGCTTACCTTAGTCATGCCAAAAATATCGGCGTGTGACATAGGCATGACTCCAAACAAACCTCCATCCTCCTCCTCCTCCTCCTGCTGTGGCTATTTATATCCTAATATCATGACAAGCACTTTATCTTGCTAAGTTTAATTGACCTTACAGGGGGGCACAGGCACCCCAGGACAAAGCGGCAGTAAGATTAATGCAGCAGAGGGTTCAATGGGCTGGCATGGAGGACTCTCAGAGGACTCTGCATGCTGAGTCTATACATTGCCAAGACTCGTCTTGCAGGCTCTTTAGTGAAGGTGGACGTCCCTCTTTTTATTTTTTTGTTGCTCTGGTCGGAGACCCCGTGGTCCCAGCCTGCCAACTGCAGGGGCGTCTTATCGGAAGGGACGGTCCGTGCAGCTTTTGTCATTGTCAGTGTTGACATTACCTCTTTCGTCCATCCTTTTGTTTTGGTTTTAATTACATGTCGGACGATGAAGAGCCTGTCAGTGTATTTTTTTGTCTGGAGAGCATGCTCGTGTTTGGGGACTCCATTGTTGTTGTGAAGCCTGCACAGATTAGCTTTTCACTGTAATCAGAATAGGAAGTGCATTATTTTTGAAGCGCTATTGAGCTTCTGCGAGCAACAATAACAATGAATGCTTTATGTGACTTGAAGACTTACATTTTGTTGCCAGGGAAGAACCTTAAAGATGCTCTGCAAAACAAGACAGCATTTTGGCTTGTCTAGAAAATGTATTTGGACCAGAAACAAGACAAAGCGCCCTATCATACACCCAGCGTTTTTTTGTGTATGTTGCTATTTTCAGACAAGCGCAACCGTAGTTTTCATGTTTTGTGCCTTGGTGTTTAAATAGCAAATCCATTTGCACCACTTTGTGGACTCATGGGTGTGCTGGTCTATTAAGGAAGTGTGTTAAAGCACATGACTGGCGGGTTGCTATTTTGAAGAACTGAAATATGGCCCATTTCCACTGAGAGGTACCAACACACTCTCACGGCAATTCGTAACCTTTTGATTTAGTGGCTAATTCGTATGAATTCGTACAATCTAATTCGTACAATTTAGTATGATTTGTTCATCCACTAATGACGGTTGGGTTTAGGGGTGGGGTTAGGTGCCACGCCTCCTTTTTAAAATCTCAAAATTTCATACGACTGAACTTGTATGAATTTGTACGAAATAGCCTCTAAATTGGCAAAACGTAAAATACTTACGTTTTCTCGTAAGATCAGTCTGGAGGTACAGTAAGATATAGGTTGGTACAGATCAACCTTTATCAGGCTTGCATTTCCACTGCTAAAAGGGTACTAATGGGTGTCGTGTACAACAGAATGTTTCAAACGATGTCATTTTTACTTGAGCAAATGTCACAGTAAAGACATATGGGTCGTTCACATATTATATGAGAAGCACTTCTTACAAAACAGATGCTTTATACACATGCAGTTGAAGTCAGAATTACTAGCCCCCCTGTTTATTTATTTATTAATCTATTTTTTTTAACACTTATCTAATCCTAAGAGTTTTAAAACTCATCGCTCATAACTGATGTGTTTTATCTTTGCCATGATGACAGTAAATAATATTTGACTAGAAATTCTTCAAGACACTTCTATACAGCCTAAAGTGACATTTAAAGGTGTATCTAGGTTAATAAGGTGAACTAGGCAGGTTAGCGTAATTAGGCAAGTTACTGTATAATGATGGTTTGTTCTGCAGACTATCGAAAAAAAATAGCTTAAAGGGGCTAAAAATTCTGTCCTTAAAATGGTGATTAAAAAATTAAAAACTTTTTTTATTCTGGCCGAAATAAAACAAATACGACTTTTTCCAGAAGAAAAAATATTATCAGACATACTGTAAAAATGTTCTTGCTCTGGTAAACATAATTTGGAAAATATTTTAAAAACAAAAAAAAGGAAATTCTGACTTCAAGTGTAAATACTTGTGTGTAGATGTTCATTACTAACCTTTCTATGAACATGATTTAATTATAAATGCAGAATATCGAAGTGCAAAATAGCCTACTTTAACGTCTGCAATAAATTAAATAAATAAATAAATAAATAAATAAATAAATAAATGAATGAATGAATGAATGAATGAATGAATGAATGTAACATATATGAACACATACAGACCTAAAGGCCTTCAGCATCTACTAGATGCCAGTTTAGCTCCAATCAAGTCTAAAAGACCCAACTGGAGATGACTTCAAGTAATCCTGAACACAAAGCTAAGATGTGTTTGATTACAGACAGGGGCGCTGATTTGGTATGTATTGACTTATTTAACTGATAGTTTTTACCTTGCACCTTGTTACCTTTACATGCACACACGTACATACACATACACGCAAACATTTTTTTAGTTTTTGTTGTTTTGTTTTCTTTGTATGTGCTCCCATGTTGTGTACTTCTTGCCTATTTTTAATAAAAACTAGAACCTGAAGTTTATTGATAAACTTTGATGTTGGCTTGAGAAAGGACTGAGGAAAGGACTGGGAATGGCAGTTGGCAGGAAGCACGGCAGCGGTTGCTAAGTGGTTGCTAGGCAGTGGCTAAAACAATTATGGCATTGTTAGGTGGTTGCTAAGCAGTTGCTAAATGGCAATGCTCGTGTACATGTTTGATCAAATGCTAATACTTAGTAGGCATTTCTAGCATATGTTATTGCATTTAGATAATCATTCATAGCATGTAGCTAATCGTTATTAGCACTTGGCTTCCATTATCATTGTTACCATGCATAGTACACAGGAAGTCCCATTTGCTAGCATGAGTCAAACAAGCCAATGCCCAGGTCCCTACGATGTTCTGATGTAGAGATATTGCTATTTTTAAATGGTTGCTAGGTTATACTGTTTTATTGCTATGGGGATATTTGACAGGTTAGTGATGATACATCAAAGCTTCTTGGCAATATGAGTGATCTTAATCAACCCCAATGTTTCTATGACAGTCTTTATGAGTGTCAAAAACTGGACTTGAACATTATGTATTCCTGGTGTTGGGTTGCGGCTGGAAGGGCATTCGCTGTGTAAAACAAATGCTGGATAAGTTGGCGGTTCATTCCGTTGTGGCGACCCCTGATTAATAAAGGGACAAAGAGAATGAACATTATGTAAAAATGGCTTGCCGTATTTTTTTTGAAAATACAATGCTTAAGTTTGAAAGTGATACATGCAAAAATGGCTTGCCATATCAGTAAAAAATATGGAGTTTAAGTCAAAAATGGCTTGCCATATTATAAGAAAAATAATGCTTAAAAATTATTTATTGGAAAACTAAAAGTCTGATAAACCTTAAAGATATAGCAACAAAATCTAACGCATCTAAATACAGCTTTTGGCCAAATTTGGGGCTTGTATAATTTTTTTATATGCTCGGATTATAAAAATGTTATATTTAACATTTTTTATTAAAAAAACAATAAGTCTTATAGGCATGAGGAGATATAGCAAAAATCTTGAATGTAGAAAGCACATTTTGACCACATTTGGGCCTTGTGGCATAATCGGCCTAGGAGGAGATACGTTTGTTTTCAAGGACAGAGTAGCATAACAGTATGTTGGCTTTCTCAAGCCAACATAAAAATAAAAAATAAAATAGCAAAAGTGGATTCGCACACACCCTTAATGCTTTTGCACTATGCGCTTTAGACTTTGTGCCTGGATCGTTAAAATAGAGCTAAAAATATCGACAGAACTAGCAGAAGTGCGGGCTAGAGTGTGAAGCATTCATAGTTCTGCACCACTGTTTGTAAAACAGGTATGACTATAAGGACGACTATGAAGTCTTCAAATGAATTTTTATCTGTACAATAATACCTTCTAAGACTCCTGTATCCGTTAAATGCATTCACTTGCTGAACAGTTGACTAAAGGACCGCAATTATTTCTCGTTTACTAGAAAACAATCCAGCATCTTTCCCTATAGATCTGTCCTACGTCTTTCGTTTTCAAAGGTGTGATATCATGGATGCAAAGCAACCACACATGCCTCTTAGTATTTGATTGTGAAAATCCATAGTTGCACATATCTAGTTAAAAGGCATTAGAGAGAACAGAGAATCGATGGCACATACGTCCACTCAACAATCAGAGCATGCTATTAAACGCAGGATGCATCAAAGTAATCTCCCTGTGTCTGTCTTGCTTGATCTCATTCTGTCTATTAAGCCCTCCTCTCTTCCTGCCTGTGACCATGTCATACTTAAATGTCACTAAACATGCGTCCTGTTCGGTCACCATACTACGTTCTGAAACAATTCTGTCCTCCCCACATGCACCTCCTTCCCTATCTGTCACTCGCTTCCGCTCTCCTCATCTGTATGCTTGCGGGGACGGACGGCCGGTGACTGCTTTGTGTAATCCATCCCTGCTCTGCATTGCTTGTCAAATTAATGAATCATCAGTCACCAGGTATTAAGGACTGAGAAGGCCTCCAGTGTCTGTCCCCTCTTCCTTTATTCACTGTTCCATAAATCCATCCATCCGCTCCATCAGTCCCAGTGTGGGACCTGGATACATCGACGCTCGGCAGGGGTAATGACAATATCCAGTGAAGATCTTTCAAACGTAAATACTGATTCAAAGCCATGCTTCATGCACTCCAGTGTGATTCATTGGTTGTCTTTGGATGGAAACATGGCTACTGTTAATTCACTGTACTGTTGGAGTGTCTGGGAATTAGCCACCATTGAGTTTTTGTGTTGGGTTACTCAGGGGCGGACTGGGAATAAAAACCAGCCCTGGCATTGTAGCCACACCAGCCCACATTACCACACCGACACAACCCCACCCACGGACACGCACATTCACTAATATTGGTGTAAAGATGGTAACATTATATAAGCAGTATCATATTTAAGAAATATTTACACATTTGATGTATGTGACTGGAACAAAAACAACCCATATATATATGCAATCATGTCATTAATTTTTTCGGCTTAGTCCCTTTATTAATCTTAGAGCCACCAACTTATCCAGCATATGTTTTACACAGCGGATGCCCTCAAAGCTGCAACCCATTACTGGGATAACCAATTCCCAATTGGACAACCCAATTCACCTATAGCATGTGTTTACCATGTGTCCGCTGTCGCCACTGCCTCGCATGGTTCAGGATTGGTAGAGCTACGCATCGATGAATTGGCTCTTCAGTGTTTGAACTCTCAGTAATGATTAAATCACACTGAACTGAGCTAAACTGAACTGAACTTAAACACTAAAACCGTATTATCCGTATTAACCGTATTAACCGTATTAGAAATATTTACACATTTGATGTATGTGACTGGAACAAAAACAACCCATTTCTATATGCAATCATGTCATTAATTTTTTCGTCTTAGTCCCTTTATTAATCTTAGAACCACCAACTTATCCAGCATATGTTTTACACAGCGGATGCCCTCAAAGCTGCAACCCATTACAGGGATAACCAATTCCCAATTGGACAACCCAATTCACCTATAGCATGTGTTTAACATGTGTCCGCTGTCGCCACTGCCTCGCATGGTTCAGGATTGGTAGAGCTACGCATCGATTAATTGGCTCTTCAGTGTTTGAACTCTCAGTAATGATTAATTCACACTGAACTGAGCTAAACTGAACTGAACTTAAACACTAAAACCTGAACCACACTGTTCCAGTTACTATGACCATTTATGTGAAGCTGCTTTGACACAATCTACATTGTAAAAGCGCTATACAAATAAAGCTGAATTGAATTGAATTGTTTAAACTTGTGAAGGAAACCAGAAGGTAACCCGCGCTAACATGCAAACTCCACACAGAAACACCAACTGACCCAGCTGAGGGAACCAGTGGCCTTATTGCTGTGAGGCGACAGCGCTACCTACTGCGCCACTGCACTGCCCCCTGTCGAGACTAGTTCAGTTAATTTTATGTATTTGACTTGATGGCTTTTCCCTTTTTATGGTACATCTCTGACAATTTGTTGCACTTACTGTGTTGGACATTCTTGGCAGATCTTGATTACGTCCGCCTAACCTCTGATTGGGTCGACCCATGATGATAGTAAGAATATTAATCAATGTTAAGCATTGGCCCAATCAGCAACCAGCCGGTCGTTGCTGATTGGGCCAATGCTTAACATTGATTAATATTCTTACTATCATCATCATCATCATCATCATCATAATATTCACATCTTGCAAGAGAAAAAGCTGCTTACATGGAAAAAAAACAATACATATGAAAAAATAAATTAAAAAATAGCTGACCGGCCCAAATTTAAAAAATGGTCCGGCCCTTTTGTCATTTGCCAGAATTGCCAGATGGCCAGTCCGCCCCTGGAGTTACTTGGTAGTACTTAAGTCTTCTTGTTTTGCAGGAATTGCTCTCCCAAGTACACATATGTCATGTATTATATGTCATATACACATATCACTTCCATATTTGCCTTCTGTGCTATGGTTTGGCTCTCATATGGCCTTTAGGGTCTACCAGATGCCAGTTTAGCATCAATCAACTCAAGTGAAGAAAAATATATATAATTAAATGCAATTAAAATACACTTAAATACCCGCGAATACATTTTTAGTGCATTGTTATTTTTTGTGTTAAATAAAAGTTTGATGGTTTTACACTATAAATATACTAATTAAAAGTATGTTTATACTTCAGTAGGACTTTAGTACACTTGACAAAAGTAGGCAGTAGGCCTCGATCATTTGTGTCCAGTTGATTAGAAAGTTCTCAGTACACCACTCTACGAAAAGCCAGCGCAAGCGACAAGCAAAAGTTAAATCTGGAACGAACGACAATTCTTTGTTTCGCAAGCGTCTCTAATTAAATAAAGCCCAAGATGCCCAAAGAATCGCTCTCTGCCAGCTTTTGTCTGTCTCTGTGGTCCATGCCCTCCCATTCCTGTCTCACACTGCCCCCCCCCCCGCTTCATAACGCCCGCGGAGAAATGTGAAAAACATGTCATCACTGAGCAATGTCTCCAAATATAACCAAGCTCACACTACAGACAGATGCAGCAGCGGATATGGGAGGGCCTACACCATCATCCGTGTGACTACACAGAAAGCGCCCGGCCGCGGTTTCGTAATGCACAGACAAAACATACTTCCACCCTGTGACGTGTTTTCAGTCCACTGCCGTGTCCAGAGTCCTTGGTCAAAAGATGATGCATGTCCTCCAGCTGTGGATACAAGTGCAATTGTAATCGCATGACTGTGCACAAAGTGTACTGGGATTATTTATAGCCCATCTGCTTAACTTGGATCTCCGATGTGGGTCTTCTGAGACTTAATATGAGGGACGGTTTTGTAGTTGGATTAAGCTCAGGTAAATTTGGATGTGATGGATACTAGTATGTTTAATTATTTTATTTGCCTGACAAACAAATTGGTACATAGGGTGGATCGTCACCGTTAAAACACAACAAATCTAAGAGATAGATTGCAATGGGGGCTTCCATATGTTCAGCATCATGCTGTGTCTTATTATGAAGGTGCCAGTTCATATCGAGATCCCCTGAAATCAATCGTTGTCATAAATAGCGACCACAGGGCAATTTTAGTCCATTTAAAAAGTGTGGGGCTTTTTATATCCTGCAGAGTCCTAGGAGTTCAGACGGCAGAGGACATTTACAAATCCCTCCATCTGTGATTTTGGTATGGCATTGACCTCAGTGACCCTATAAGGGTCCCTTGAGGAAAACTATTCGTAGCATTGTGCTGATAGCAAGCAATCACACATCAAGACATAGGGCCCTATCATACGCCCGGCGCAGTGTGGCGCAAGACGCAATAGTCTTTTGGTAGTTTCAGCTTGGCGCAAGAGTGGTTTTGAGGCGTTGCGCTACGCTGTTTAAATAGCAAATGCATTAGCGCTCATTTGTGCGCCCATAGGCGTTCTGGTCTAAAAAGGAAGGCGTTCTGAGGCGGACCGCTGGCGCGTTGCTATTTTGAGAAACTATAATAGATTTTTCATTTGACCAAAACTAACCCGGTCTAAACTCCAGCGCAGAGTTGCGCCTCACTTACACACTGCTTAATACACACAAGAGAGCAATAGGCAAATATCTTTACATATGAAAACATGTAAATATTAAGGATATGTATAGGATATAATAAGAATAAATATAGGATATAAATATACAGGATTAAAATATTACAAAACATATTATTTTCTAGCCTACATAAATATGAAAAATCACTGCTTTTATGTCTTCTTCATCTCGGGAGGCTTTTTCAGTTCATTCATAACAATTTGCTTTTGTATAATGTTATTATTATTATTATTATTATTATTATTATTATTATTTATTATATCCATATTTATATTTGTTTTATTTAAAACAAGCTTAGATTTGCCCACCTGTCAGGTTTTAGACCATATGGGGCATGGCAGGTGTATTTGGATATAGCTCAGTATTTTGACCACACTTGGTCATTATTGTTCATTTATTCGTTTGCTGGAAATTAGAACTGAATTTAGAAATAGTTTTGAAACAAATCTTTGCGCTTAACAAACTAAATTAATTATTTATAGACTAATTGATGTCTGTGCGTAAAGGTTTCCCTATCCAAGAGCAAAAGTGAAAGTAGATCCATTATCTCTCATTCTCACGCAGTAGATGCTCTGTTTAACAGTTTTCTGTTAAAAAACTGTAAACTGTGAACTGTTTGCTTGTGAAATGCTCATTTTTCCACTTAGACTTACTTTATGTCATGTAAATAGCGAATGCACTCTTGGCGTGACACAGTTGGGAATGGGAGATGAGACTCTGATTGGTTTATTCTCAAAACACACCTATAACTCATTAAGAAAATAAACTCAACCCTTTTAGACCATATGCCACGGCGCAAAGCAGATTTCCCGTCCTTAACTTAGCAAAAACCCGTCCTGACACGCCCTGAAAGCGTTTGCACCCTGCGTTTTGCGCTCTGCGCATGGACCGTCAAAATAGAGCCCATACTGTGCATATATCGTACGCTTACCGGCCACTTTATTAGGTACACCTTAGTAGTACCGGGCTGGAAAACCCTTCTCATTTTTATTTTGGTCCATATTGACATGATGGAGTTCTTGCAGATTTGTCGGCTGCACATCCATGATGTGAATCTCCCGTTTCACCACATCCCAAAGGTGCTCTAGTGGATTGAGATATGGTGACTGTGGAGGCTATTTTAGTACAGTGAACCCATTGTCATAACCCAAGCCTATTCAATTTACGTGACCGTAGGTACATATGGCTGCATTTATTTTTTCTCTTCGCACTCGCCAGCTGACAGCTCAGTTATCTTGTCGTGTATGTCGGCAGGAGAGCCGGATGGGAGCCGACTGTGACGACAGAGGTGACCGGGTTGCGGTCAGCAGCGCCGAACGTTGATTTCTTTGCCTCAACCGCTCTTCCTTGGACTCAAACCGGGTCGTAACACAACAAGCTAACCAGACAAACTGGTTGCAGGGGGAAAGCACTCCGAATGGAGGTAAGCCAACAGCCCAGCAGGCGAGCGCGAAGAGGAGCGGCGTCACACTAACCCATAGCGTTAGCTTGAAAAAACGAAATGAAGCCATTCGCACCTCCGGCCATGTCAATCGCGGTCTCCAGAAACGTCCGCGAGGCTACGTTTTCAGAATGAGCTTGGGTTGTATAAAATGTGTTGAATGTGCTGCCCATTGTGTTGGATTGTCAATGCAACCCTCTTCTCCCACTCTTCACACACTGACAGCAACACCACAGGAGAAATGCCGGCACAGGCTTCCAGTATCCGTAGTTCCAGGTGCTGCACATCTTGTATCTTCTTTATTCGTTTTACATTACTAAACAAATCGACCCTGTTCAGTTCAGCTTTCAGCTCATCATATTAGTCACAAACGGAACACTCTGTTTTCCTGAGAATGACTCCAAGTGCCAGGACAGCTGGACACAAATAACACAATTCATAACTTCCAAATGTGCAGAAATGAGAAGGAAAGAAAATAAGGGTCACGCGTGGTCTTATGACTCATGTTAGGTCAGGACTTTTACATAGAGTCCAATGCGCACAGCTCCGTTTGTCATTTTTCCAGAAACCCACAAAGCACTAATGCAAATCTTCATAGACTCGAGCCTTCAAATGAACCTCATAATATTCATGACCTGAAAGGTGATTGTGCGGTCATTTTACCTTTAAAATTAAATCATCGTGTATGGAAAATAAGCATTTTTTGAAATTTAATTATTCTGCAGAGCAAGGACAGTACAGAGTTCAGAAGATTTAGAGTATCATAAATGTATAAGAATAATTTCATCATTCATTCATTCGTTTTCTTGTCGGCTTAGTCCCTTTATTAATCCGGGGTCGCCACAGCGGAATGAACCACCAACTTATCCAGCAAGTTTTTACGCAGCGGATGCCCTTCCAGCCGCAACCCATCTCTGGGAAACATCCACACACACATTCACACACACACTCATACACTACAGACAATTTAGCCTACCCAATTCACCTGTACCACATGTGTTTGGACTGTGGGGGAAACCGGAGCACCCGAAGGAAACCCACGCAAAGGCAGGGAGAACATGCAAACTCCTCACAGAAATGCCAACTGACCCAGCAGAGGCTTGAACCAGCGACCTAGCGACCTTCTTGCTGTGAGGCGACAGCACTACCTACTGCGCCACAATCATTTAACTAATTGTTATTATCATTTGTATTTTATATAAGTACACTTCCTGACAAAAGTCTTGTTGTCAATCCCTGTTCTGAGAGCAACAAATAATAACTTGACTTCTAGTTTATAGTTTGGAAAAGTGGCAGATTTTTGCGCTGAATCATCTGTTGAACTGCATCACAATCATCACCAATACTGCAGAAGATACCGGAACCATCATGGAGCCAAGATTCTCACAGAAATCAGTCAAGTTTTGAAGGAAAAATCATGGTTTGGGGTTATATTCAGTATGGGGGCGTGCGAGAGATCTGCAGAGTGGATGATCAACATCAACAGCCTGAGGTATCAAGACATTTGTGCTGCCCATTACATTACAAACCACAGGAGAGGGACAATTCTCCAGCAGGATAGCGCTCCTGCTCATACTTCAGCCTCCACATCAAAGCTCCTGAAAGAAAAGAAGGTCAAGCTGCTCCAGGATTGGCCAGCCCAGTCACCAGACATAAACATTATTGAGCATGTCTGGGGTAAGATGAAATAGGAGGCATTGAAGACAAATCCAAAGACTCATGGTGAACTCTGGGAGTCCTGCTGAAGGCTTTCTTCTTCATTCCAGATGACTTTATTAATCAGTGATGTGGGTCATCTCAGAGATGTATGGATGCAGTCCTCCAAGCTCATGATGGAGTCAGAAACAATATTCATTCTGTCTCCACTGCAGCAGGACTTTATATTCTATACTGGACATTATTTCTTATTTCAGAGACCTTTGTCTATATATATATATATATATATATATATATATATATATATATATATATATATATATATATATATATATATATATATATATATATATATATATATATATATATATATAGTGCCAAGCATATCTCTCTTTTAAATATTATAATAAATATATAAATATTATATTTGTGCAGATACATTAGATTAGTCAGTACTGAAGTCAAATCTGGAACTTATCTAACAAAACAACTTATGATAACAGTCCAAAAACTAGCACGGGCAAATGTATTTGTTATAGGAAAATATTAAACACACATTTGAAAAAGAGGAAAAATCAAAAGAAAACAAAAAACAATATTAAAAAAAATGTAGTTTTGTAGTTTGTTTTATTTTTTGCAATATTTTGCTTGAATTTCACTGTGTTATCTTTCAATTTCTCAATATGTTTGGTGACTAAAATATTATTTTAAAATAATTATCTGTTTAATAAATCTGTTTCGTTTAAAATGCACCAAAATACACTTCCTAGATTCACTGAGAATTGGAGGAAAATATTAATTTTAAAAATGGGGTGTGCTTAATCCGGGGTCGCCACAGTGGAATGAACCACCAACTTATCCAGCAAGTTTTTACGCAGCAGATGCCCTTTTAGCCGCAAATATATATATATATATATATATATATATATATATATATATATATATATATATATATATATATATATATATATATATATATATATATATATATACATATACAGTTGTCATCAAAATTATTAGCCTCCCTGAATTATCAGACTCCTTGTTTATTTTTTCCCCAACTTCTGTTTAACAAAGAAAAAAAATTTCAACACAATTCTACTCATAATAGTTTTAATAACTTATTTCTAATAACTGTTTAATTTTCTCTTTGCCATGATGACAGTAAATAATATTTTACTAGATATTTTTCAAGACACTTCTATACAGCTTAAAGTGACACTTAAAGGCTTAGTTAATTAGGTTGACTAGGCAGGTTAGGGTAATTAGGCAAGTTATTGTATTATTGTATTGATGGTTTGTTCTGTAGACAGTTGGGAAAAAAATTGCTTAAAGGGGCTAATAATTTTGTCCTTAAAATGGTGATAAAAAAATTAAAAACTGCTTTTATTCTAGCAGAAATAAAACAAATAAGACTTTCTCCAGAAGAAAAAATATTATCAGACATACTGTGAAAATTTCCTTGCTCTGTTCAACATCATTTGGGAAATATTAAAAAACGAAAAAAATAAAAATAAATCGAATAAATCTGACTTCAACTGTATATTTATGTATATAATGTTGCTGATGCCCAAAAACAGTGCATGGTCTGTTCTCAATCTAGAGCTGAAAGGAATCCAGAACGCTCCGCTGATCAGCTGTGATGCAGGAGCTCCATAATCGGCTGTTTTGCATGGAGCGAGTGACGCATGGAGTGTGCCGAACCAACAGTGTTTACAATGAATGGTGTGCCTGTGCGTGGTCTTTAATGCATTCTCGCGGCCGCCTCGGGCGCTGAAGAGGGATTGCAAATGTGTCCCGAGCGTCTAAACGCAGCACAGCCCAGCCTGCACTCACTCCGAGGGGAAGAAGATGGAGGAGGAGGAGGAGGGTTGGGGGATTCTCTGTGTGCCCCCTTTAATACGTCATCACGGCTTTCTTCTCTCTCGATTCACTCCGCTGCACTGCCTCAGGTTTCACACTCAACCAATTAAATCATTTATCTATGCCTTCGTCTTGAATTTCCTGCGTTTCGGCATCCACAGGAAGTGCGATGTCGAAGCATGACTGCGTCCAATCTGGCATCCTTTAAGATTTCAATGCACATAGCTCTCCGGGCTTCTGTTTGCCTTCTTAATCGGCTCCAGTGCTTTTAATTGTTAAACAGGAGCGTCAGCGCTGTCAGAATGGGGAAATAGTTGTGGCGTTATTGTTCTGGTTTCTCCACAACCTCCCCCCCTCACCACCACCCCTCCATTGCCTCTGTGTACTGAATGCAAGCTCAGTCACGCAGCTGTTTCCATGGCAATATCTATCTGCAAGAAAGATTCGTTAACCCTCTCCCTGTGTCAGGCTTTCCTCTCAGCGTCTGTGCTGCATAACAGACACCGCGCGCTCGTCTTCAATGTGTTTCTGTCAGTTGTGTGGGAATATGTGTTAGGGTTTCCATTGATGCGCATGTGTTAATAACAAACAGGCCGAGTCCAGCTGATTTACTGTAATCTGAATGGAGTGTGTGTTAGGCAGAGGCGGACTGGGACTAAATCAGCCCTGGCACTGTAGCCACACCAGCCCACATTACTACACTGACACAGCCCCATCCACGGACACGCACATTCACTACTTATATTGGTGTACAGATAGTAAAATAATATAAGCAGTACCATATGTATTCGATATTTAAACATTTAATGATTGTGACTGGAACAAATACAACACATTTATAACAAATTTATATATGAAATCATTCATTTTCGTTTTGGCTTTGTTCCTTTTTTAACCTGGGATCGCCACAGCAGAATGAACCGCTAACTTATTTAGTATATGTTTTACGCAGCGGATGGCCTCCAAGCTGCAACCCATCACTGGGAAACCCCTAAACACACATTTACATACATGCACTACGGACAATTAAGCCTACCCTATTCAACTATGGAATAGGTGAGGTGACTGCGTTACCCACTGCGCCACTGCGCTGCCCCCTTTCGAGAATAGTTCAGTTCATTTTTATGCATTTGGCAATATCTGATTTTAGAGCTTTTTTTTTTCTTTCTTTCTTTCTTTGAGCTTTTCGGCACTGCCTTTCCTTTTTTATGGTCCATCTCTGACAATTAGTTTGTGTTGCACTTACTGTTTGTGTGACATTCTTGCCAGATTTTGATTACATTCTGCGTAACCTCTGATTTGGATGGTCCATCTCGAAACCGTCAATGCCGATTGGGCCAATGCTTAACATTTATTATTATTATTCTTACTACAACCATCATCAAAAGCTGCCTACAGTTTAAAACAATACATATGAAAAAATAAATATTAAAATAGCTGACCGGCCCACATTTAAAAAATGGTCCGGCCCTTCTGGCATTTGCCAGAATTGCCAGATGGCCAGTCCGCCCCTGGTGTTAGGGAGGGGGTTTGGGTTGTGTGCTGGAAATGCTTGGTTTCAATTCAAATTCGGCTAAAACATGGACCCAATACCTGGATTAAATAAAGTAATTAATAAAAAATAATTCAGCAATAACTCAGCAGTTGGTTTGATTCATATTTTTTCTCCAAATTGGGTTGAAACAACCGAATATAGAGTTGAAGTCAGAATTATTAGCCCCGCTTTGATTTTATTTTTTTTTATTTTTTTATATATATTTTCCAAATGATGTTTAACAGAGCAAGGAAATGTTCACAGAATGTCTGATAATATTTTTTCTTCGGGAGAAAAGCTTATTTGTTTTAATTCGGCCAGAATAAAAGCAGGTTTGAATTTTTTAAAAGCCATTTTACGGTCAAAATTATTATTATTTTTTTTATTCGATAGTCTACAGAACAAACCATCGCCTAATTACCCTAATCTGCCTAATTAACCTAGTTAAGCCTTTAAATGTCACTTTAAGCTGTATAGAAGTGTCTTTAGAATATCCAGTCAAATATTATTTACGGTCATCATGGCAAAGATAAACTAAATCAGTTATTCGAGATGAGTTATTAAAACTATTCTGTTTAGAAATATTTAGCAGCGGCTAATAAGTCAGGAGCGCTAATATTTCTGACTTCAGCTGTATGTTTCCAGGCGGACTGGTTAAGTTTTCTGCACTCTCGACACCCATTAATCCTGTATATGTAAACCCATCAGAGGACCCTGCTGAAAAATCCAGCTTAAACTGGTTTTAGCTGGTCGACCAGCCTGGTTTTGGAGGGGTTTTGGCCCCTTCCAGGCTGGTTTCCAGCCATTTACAGCCTGGTTTTAGCTGGACACGCTGGGAGATGACCAGCTAAAACCAGCTTGACCAGCCGAGCCAGGCTGGGCTCCCAGCCAAAACCAGCTATGTCCAGCTTAAACCAGCATGGTCAAGCTGGATTTAGATGGTTTTAGCTGGTCACTTTCCTGCCTGACCAGCTAAAACCAGGCTGGAAATAGATGGAAACCAGCCTGGAAGTGGCCAAAACCCCTCTAAAACCAGGCTGGTCGACCAGCTAAAACCAGACAACCATCCAAGGCTGGTTTAAGCTGGATCTGAGGATCTGCTGACGTGTTTCCAGAAAAGTGTGACGTCTGCATCAGATGTTTTGCCGGTGCTTAGCGTGACGTCTGACGCTAAACAGCAGCTAAGCATCTATGAGTGGTGTACACAGGTATGTGGATGTGCAGTTAGCATGCTAATTACACCCCATGTGTCGTGTCTGAGGAAGGGGAGAAATGGTTCAATAAAACTATTGTGTAAATTAACCTTTTCATTGCACTCTACAAGCACCTAATTGACCGTGTGTGTTAGATTAATGAACAGTGTGTGTGCGTGTGTGAGTGTGTTTGTGTGTGTGTGTGTGTTTAGAATTTGTCAAAATATCTATAGATAGTGAAAAAAAAATTAGAGCCTACTTGCAATTTAGATTTTTTTTTAATTTAAACAGCAAATATTAATAAATTCAGAAATAAATTCTAATTTCTGCAAAAAAAAAAAAAATAATAAAAAAAAAAAAATATATATATATATATATATATATATATATATATATATATATATATATATATATATATATATATATATATATATATATATATATTGATTTCTTGACACTGCTCAAGTTAAAACTTTGGTATTGTGTTGTCTAAAAATGAATACAAACATGTCTGATAACATATATATATATATATATATATATATATATATATATATATATATATATATATATATATATATATATATATATTTATGTTATCAGACATATGAATAATATATACAGTATATATATATGTATATATATATATATATATATATATATATATATATATATATATATATATATATATATATATATATATATAAAATTATATATATATATATATATATATATATATATATATATATATATATATATATATATATATATATATATATTATATAATACATAAATTAAAAATTACAGCACAAAGGTCGTTGATTGGAGTCCCAGCTGTTACAGCTGGCATTTCTGTGTGGAGTTTGCATGTTCTCCCCATGTTGGCGTGGGTTTCCTCCGGGTGCTCCGGTCTCCTCCACAGTCCAAACACATGCGCTATAGAGGAATGGATCAACTAAATTGGCTGTAGTGTATGAGTGTGAATGGGTGTTTCCCAGTGCTGGGTTGTGGCTGGAAGGGCATCTGCTGTGTAAAACATATGCTGGAATAGTTGGCGGTTCACTCCGCTGTGGCAACCTCTGATAAATAAATAGACTAGGTTAAAGGAAAATGAATGTTCTTGACATAAATGTTTACCTTGGGGTGAAAGGATCCTCAACAGCGTTCAAAAGGCCATCGTGTTTAAACTCCTGTGCACTGCAGTGTTATGACCCCCCCTGAATCCCATCATGTACGAAGTGGAAGGAATTTGTGGGATTGGAAAACAGATGAATGAAAGCCTTGCGGAAAGTCGTGGGATGATATGGGAGTAAAGTCCTGAACATTCATCAGTTTTACAGCCATTGATTTTCACACGCCGCCAGCTCTCCTGCTGTGACGCTTCCCATCAAGGTGAGACTTTTATCGGGATGTATTTTTCAACCTTGTGTCTTTGTCGTGACTCTGGGAACGCTCTGTTCCCTCTCGAGGCGGAGACGGAAAATTATTTCAAATTTGATATTAGGAGCAGTTTTGGCCTGGTGCAGGGGAATGACTCGCGTTAATGATGATGAGCGCGCAGATTTGATTTAATTGGCAAAGAATTTGGTTTGAGAGCCCCACGGCCAACTTACCTCGTGTGTTGAAGTCATAAAATAAGAGGAGTTCTGTTCTGAGTCTGTGCTGCTCTTCATCTTAACCGATGACGTTATGCTTGATTCCGTAACAGACGTATAGATGACACAATTATTAGACAATATAAATCTTAAATGAATACTCTTATCTAATAAATAAATAAACAGAGTTGTTATAATGGTGAAATGGTGGCGCAGTGGGTAGCGCTGTCACCTCACAGCAAGAAGGTCACTGGTTTGAGCCCAGGCTGGGTCAGTTGGCATTTCTGTGTGGAGTTTGCATGTTCTCTCTTCATGGGTGTTCTCCACAGTCTAAACACATGCGCTATAGGTGAATCGGATAAGCTAAATTGGCCATTGTGTATGTGAGAGTGTGAATGCAGGAGTGTTTCCCTCGGTGCTGGATTGTGGCTGGAAGGGCATCCGCTGTGAAAACATGTGCTAGATAAGTTGGCGGTTCATTCCGCTGTGGCGACCCCAGATGAATAAAGGGACTAAGCCGAAAAGAAAATGAATGAAGGAATAAATGAGTTGCTAGAACATAACTGCTAGCCATTTTGCACACTAGGGGGCAGTATGATGGCATATTATTCATTCATTCATTTTCTTGTGGGCTTAGTACCTTTATTAATCCGGGGTCGCCACAGCGGAATGAACTGCCACTTTATCCAGCAAGTTTTTACGTAGCGGATGCCCTTCCAGCCACAACCCATCTCTGGGAAACATCCACACACACATTCACACACACTCATACACTACGGACAATTTAGCCTACCCAATTCACCTGTACCGCATATCTTTGGACTGTGGGGGAAACCGGAGCACCCGGAGGAAACCCACGCGAACGCAGGGAGAACAAACATGCAAACTCCACACAGAAACTCCAACTGAGCCGAGGCTCGAACCAGCGACCTTCTTGCTGTGAGGCGACAGCACAACCTACTGCGGCACTGCCTTGCCTAAAGCGCATATTTATAAAGGATTATTTTCATGCAGTTCTTTGCAAAAGACCAAATAAACACTACAACACTTGACACTGTTTATGAATTGTAACAGAATGTGTTTATCTGAAATGTACAAAAAAAAAAGTACACTAATTAATGTGTTTCAAATTCACAAAAATGGCAAAGTATATTTTAGGCATTTATGAATTTTTAAGTATTTGCCAAATGATGTTTAAATGAGTAAGGGAATGTTTTGTAGTGTTTTCTGAATATGTTTTTTTCCATCTCGAGAAGTTCTTATTTCTTTTAGTTTGGCTGGAATAAAGACCATTTTGATTTCTATTTTTAGTATAGATTTAAGTTGATATTTTTAAATAATTTTCTCTAGATTTAAAATGCCAATGTGTTTGAGTAAATTGTAATTTCTGCAATGAAACTGGAAAATTAGCAAAAAAAAAAAAAAAGCTGCACGTTGTCAGGCATGTTCATTCATTCATTCATTTTCTTGTGGGCTTAGTCCCTTTATTAATCCGGGGTCACCACAGCGGAATGAACCGCCAACTTATCCAGCACGTTTGTACGCATCGGATGCCCTTCCAGCTGCAACCCATCTCTGGGAAACATCCACACACACATTCACACACACACACTCATACACTACAGACAATTTAGCCTACCCAATTCACCTGTACCGCATGTCTTTGGACTGTAGGGGAAGCCGGAGCACCCGGAGGAAACCCACGCAAACGCAGGGAGAACAAACATGCAAACTCCACACAGAAACTCCAACTGAGCCGAGGCTCAAACCAGCGACCCAGCTGTGAGGCGACAGCACTACCTACTGCGGCACTGCCTCGCCTAAAGCGCATATTTATAAAGGATTATTTTCATGCAGTTCTTTACAAAAGACCAAATAAACACTACAACACTTGACGCTGTTTATGAATTGTAACAGAATGTGTTTATCTGAAATGCACAAAAAAAAAAAAAGTACACTAATTAATGTATTTCAAATTCACAGAAATAGCAAAGTATATTTTAGGCATTTATGAATTTTTAAATATTTACCAAATGATGTTTAAATGAGAAAGGGAATGTTTTGTAGTGTTTCTGAATATGTTTTTTTTCCATCTCGAGAAGGTCTTATTTCTTTTAGTTTGGCTGGAGTAAAGACCATTTTGATTTCTATTTTTAGTATAGATCAGGGGTGGCCAACCCGGTTCCTGGAGAGCCACCTTCCTGCAGATTTCAGTTGCAACCCATATCAAACACACCTAGTGTTCAGGTCCTAATTAATTGGTTCTGTTGTGTTTGATATGGGTAGCAACTGAATTCTGCAGGAAGCTGGCTCTCCAGGAACAGGGTTGGCCACCGCTGGTATAGATTTAAGTTAATATTATAATTATTTTTCTCTAGATTTAAAATGCCAATGTGTTTGCGTAAGTTGTAATTTCTGCAGTGTAAAAAGAAAACTGGAAAATTAGCCAAAAAAAAAAAAAAAGCTGCACGTTATCAGGCATGTTTATAATAATTTTTAGGCAACACAATACCAATGTTTTAACTTAAGAAGACTCAAAAAAATTATATTTAGGGAATAAAAATAGAAATATTAAGATTTGTGGCTTTAAAACAAGCCACCATTGTCCAATATTTTATATATATGTAACCTGAATATGTTAAATAAAAATGAAAATATAATTTAAAAAATATAATTTTTATTATATAGAAATATAATTTCATAATAACTTTGCCTTCAACTGTAAATAAATAATAAAAACTACATCATTGGCAGTGCGGTGGTGCAATAGGTAGCGCTGTTGCCTCACAGCAAAAAGGTTCGCTGGTTCAGGCCTCGGCTGGGTTCCTGCGGTTTCCCCCACAGTCCAAACACATGCGCTATAGGGGAATTCAATGAACTAAATTGGCCGGTGTATGTGTGTGAATGGGAGTGTATGGGTGCTTCCCAGTATAGGGTTGCAGCTGGAAAGGCATCCACTGCGTAAAACATGCTGGATAAGTCGGTGGTTCATTCCACTGTGGTGACCTCTGATTAATAAAGGGACTAAGCCGAAAATTAATGAAGGAAATCCATCATTGTTTTTTGTCTAAATGTATTTTAAAAATGAATTTTTTTTTTTTTGTTTTGTTTCTCTAAAACCCTTTTTTTTTATTCAGAAATGCAAGGTGAAAACCGTTTTTTAGCTTTCAGCCTGTGTGTCCGGTGGCTCAATTATTAGCATTGTCACTTCACAGCATGAAGGTCGCTGGTTCGAGTCCCAGTTGGCCCAGCTGCCATTTCTGGAGTTTGCATGTTCTCCCCGTGTTGGTGTGGGTTTCCTCCGGGTGCTCCGGTTTCCGTCCAAACACATGTGCTATAGATAAATTGAACAAACTAAACTGACCCTAGTGTATGAGTGTGCGCGTGAATGTGAGTGTGTATGGATGTTTATGTAAAACATATGCAGGAATAGTTGAGGGTTCATTCCACTGTGGTGACCTTCGAAATAGAGACTAAGCCGAAGGAAACAGAATGAAGTCTGTGTGTCCTGCGGCTCCAGGGGCCCACGGCAGTGTTCAGCCCCTGAGGCTCCGGTCCCACTGGAACTGAACACAATCCAGGCCTGCTAAACAGCCTTATTTGATTGATCTATGGATAAACTAGTCATGGAAAGACTGAATTACACGGCTAACAAAAGGCCGACTTACAGGCAATCTGCTTTTCTGATCAATAGCTTAATTTATCTACAGTTTAAGAAAATCTTTAAGAAAAAAAAAAATGTGAACGACCACCTGTCTCTTATTTTTGCTATTGCTTTGGTAAGTTGAGTAGGACATGAGGCTCTTGGTTATTATTAGCAGCAATAATACACACTTTGGTCACAATAAGGTTTCATTAGTTGATGTATTTCCTAACATGAACTAATTATGAACAATACTTGCATTTATTAATCATAGTTCAATATTTAATAATGCATTATCAACATCAAAATTCATGCTTGTTTACATTAGTTAATGCACCATGAGTTAACATGAACACCGATCGCCTATATTTTCATTAACTAACATTAACAGATACAGTAATAAATGCATTATTCATTGTTTGTTAATGCATTAATTAACATTAACGAATACAAAACATACTGTAAAGTGTTACCCACGTTTGAAATGGGCTTTTGCGTTTCAGACGGCTGGTTTTAGACACGTCAACAAGCGGCGTATGTAAAAAGAGCAGGCGGGTGTCTTGAAGGCAGCAATGCATTAAGCATGTGATACTATTTATATGACGTGAGAGAGTGACCCAGTAACTCACACGTCTTCTTACGCAACATGTGTGTAAATGAGTGTGTGTGCACGTGTTGGACTCAACGTAAATACATGATGAAGTCATGAATTATTATCCTGAATTATCAGCCCCTCTGAATATTTTTTCCCCCAAATTCTAGACATAGTTTTAATAAGTCATCTCTAGTAACTGATTTATTTTATCTTTGCCATGATGGCAGTAAATAATATTAGACTAGATATTCTTCAAGACACCTCTATACAGCTTAAAGTGACATTTAAAGGCTTAACTAGGGTAATTAGGGTAAAGTTAGGGTAATTAGGCAAGCCATTGTATGACAGTGGTTTGTTCTGGAGACAATCCAAAAGGGGGCTAATAATATTGACCTTAAAATGGGTTTAAAACAATTAAAAACTGCTTTTATTCTAGCCGAAATAAAACAAATAAGACTTTCTCCAGAAGAAAAAACATTATCAGACATACTGTGAAAAATGTCTTGCTCTGTTAGATGTCCATGATGTGAATCGGTTTGAATGTGCTCGGTTTGAACTGCAGCAGATCGCCTTGGCCATGTCTACATGCCTGAATGCATTGAGTCGCTGCCATGTGATTGGCTGATTAGAAATTTGCATTAACGAGCGGTTGGACAGGTGTGCCTAATAAAGTGGCCGGTGAGTGTATATTTCCAAAGTGTGCGATATTTGTTTACTTCTAGAGAAAGTTTTAATTGTTTTAGTTTAGCTGGAAGAAAAGCTTTTTTTTTTTTAATGTATTTTATTTCAGGTCAATATTATTAACCTATTTATTTTCTAATAATTTTCAGCAAAAAAATAAAAAATAAAAGCCTGTTTAATAATGTTAGCATACTCTTTAGGCTTACTATTATTTTTTTTTTTACAAAACCTCCCTTCGGGTCTTGTGGTATTCTGAAACATATTGTCCACTGCAAACAATCTAATCAACTCTAGCGATAATATAAAATATCTGTTAAGTGTTTTGAGTTTATTCATTCATTTTCTTAGTCGGCTTAGTCCCTTTAATAATTCGGGGTCGCCACAGCAGAATGAACCGCCAACTTATCCAGCAAGTTTTTTACGCAGCACATGCATTTCCAGCCGCAACCCATCTCTGGGAAACATCCACACACATACTCATACACTACAGATAATTTAGTCTACCCAATTCACCTGTACCGCATGTCTTTGGACTGTGGGGGAAACCGGAGCAAACCCACGCGAACGCAGGGAGAAAATGCAAACTCCACACAGAAACTCCAACTGAGCCGAGGATCAAACCAGCAACCCAGCGACCTTCTTGCTGTGAGGCGAACGTGCTACCCACAGCGCCACTGCGTCGCCCTTGAGTTTGTTTACAGTTGTGAATTGCATTATGGGATGTAAATCTCTGCTCTGTCCACTTCTGATGTTAAAAAAATCAACTCTACAGTTTAACAAAGTGGCTTTTATTGACACTTTAGTCATATATAAATGTATAATAAAAAAGATATAGAGAAATAAGTCTGTAAAATAACCGAAAATGTGCTGCAGTTTATTGCAAGGCTTTTGTAGCGTAATATGCAACACCAGCACAGACAATATAGCACTGCACACTATTAAAAACGTTCATAAAAGTCAAGGTTAAAAGTTGACAAAAGAAAGATCAAGATCCAATAATCCAATTCAAAAACATAAATAAACAGGAAAAAATAAAAACATGAATGACAAAAATACTGAAAAGTGCTAATTTACGGATATTCATGTCACACTGAGGTTTGAAGTAATTGGCGTAAGCACAAATAAACTGCACAAAAGCGCAGAATTTTCCAGAATTCAGCAACGGGAACTGAAAGAATGTCTATCTAAGCCATTTCAGGTCTGCGTTTCCTACAGATAAAGCAATACATCATGATGTAAACCTCACAGGGAGAGTCACCGGAGAAAAAAAAAAACTTAATTAGCCTTCCACAACACAACTGAGTGACATTTTTAATAAGAGAATTTGCAACAAACAGATTCGAGCGTTGTAGCACTTCCAAAGTGCACACGTTCTCGTAAGCGTATTTTTGAGCGAGTCAGCAGTGGCGAAACTGCTGCGGCTCTGTGAATTTACCTCATGATTGCCTTTAAGTTTCACACACATATTTAAATGGAGACAGAGGCACGTTGCTTTCCATAGGCTTCCCCCTGAGACAACATGCAACAAAAGGAAAAGAGCACACAAAAAGTCTACAACTAATGATTGGTGATTATGGTTTTTCCCAGCATTTAATAGGCTCAGTGTAGTGTGGAGAAGGATTATACTGGATGTTTGAAACCTATAGTTGGTTGTTTTATAAGTGCTTTGGGTCCTGTGGAAAACAAACTAGTACGATTTGTCTGCTAACAATGGCCAACACATCTGCGTATGCTATAAAAAATGTGATATGATAAAATGTCATGACTACAAATGTTTTATTTTATGTTATTTTAACCTATTTTAGCAGGTTAATCAGGTGTCAGTTATTTTTTAGTTATGCAAAGTTTTTATTATATTATATAGTTGTGTTTTTTTATTGATATACAAGATTTCTGCAGGTTACATCCAGTTAGTTTTTTTTTTTTTTTTTTATCGGTTTATGAAATCGTATAATTACTTATTATAGTCGAGAAATCAGGCAGTACTTTTTTTGTAAAAAAAATATATATATATAAAATTAAGAAAAAAGAAAAAAAACTCTGAGAAAATGTAAGGGGTCTCTTTATCAACACATTAATTTTTACATTTTTATTAAACTGTAACATAAATGAATTCATAAATACCTTAAATTGATTCAATCAAGTGTTTTTTGTTAAAAAAGAAAAGAAAAGAAAAATGATATTAATGAAGTTTGAAGTCTGAGAAAATATAAAGGGTCTCTAATATTATTAACTTACACCTTTTTTTGTGCATTTCTATTGAATTTTGCCACAAGTACATTCATTTAAATCAAATAAAAATTAAGGCAGCAATATTTTTTGTAGTGTAGTAAAAACAAATAATAAAATAATAATAAAAAATAATAAAAAAATTTTTATTATTTTTATTATTTTATTATTTATATATATATATATATATATATATATATATATATATATATATATATATATATATATATATATATATATATATATATATATATATATATATATATATATATATATATATATATATATATATATATATATATGCAGCTGTTTTCCCTCAGTTTCTGTTTCACATTCCTAATCATAATAGTTTTATTAACTCATTTCTAATAACTGATTTTTTTTTATATTTGTCATGATGACTGTACATAATATTAGACTAGATATTCTTTAAGACACTTTTATACAGCTTAAAGTGGCATTTAAATGCTTAACTAGGGTAATTAGGTTAACTAGGCAGGTTAGGGTAATTAGGAAAGTTATTGTTTAACGATGGTTTGTTTTGAAGACAATCGAAAAAAATATAGCTTAAAGAGGCTAATAATTTTGACCCTAAAATTACTTTGAAAAAAATTTAAACCGCTTTTATTCTAGCCAAAATAAAACAAATAAGACTTTCTCCAGAAGAAAAAAATATTATCAGACATACTGTGAAAGTTTCCTTGCTCTGTTAATTATAATTTGGGAAATATATATATATATATATATATATATATATATATATATATATATATATATATATATATATATATATATATATATATATATATATATATATATATATATATATATATATATATAAAGAAAAAATTCAAAGGGGGCTAATAATTCTGACTTCAACTGTACATGGTTTCTGCAGGTTACATCCAGTCAGTTTTTTTTTTTATTTTTTTATCTGTTTATGACCACGTATTATCATGAAAAACCATATAATTATTTATGATAGTTACAAAATAGCCAGTAAATTTTTTTTGTAAAAAAAAAAAAAAAATATATATATATATATATATATATATATATATATATATATATATATATATATATATATATATATATATATATATATATATATATATATATATAATAAAATTAAGAAAAAAAAGTCTGAGAAAATGTAAGGGGTCTCTTTATCAACACAATCATTTTTACATTTTTAATAAACTGTAACATAAATATGTTCATTTAATTCAATTAAATGTGTTTTGTAAAAAAAATAAAAAGAAAGAAACATTTAATTAATGTAGTTTAAAGTCTTAGAAAATATAAAGGGTCTCTAATATTATCAACTTTCACTTTTTTTTTGAAGAAAAAAATCTTATCAGACATACTTTGAAAATTTCCTTGCTCTGGTAAACATCATTTGGGAAATATTTAAAAAATAAATAATAATAAAATAAATTCAAAGGGATGCTAATAATTCTGACTTTTTGTTCTTTATACACACACACACACACACACACATATATATATATATATATATATATATATATATATATATATATATATATATATATATATATATATATATATATATATATATATTAATATTATTATTATTTTTATTATTATTACATTTTTTTGAAGAAAATATTTATTTACAGTGCAGTTTTCAGTTTAGTTCAGTGTGTGTTAAATTTCACTGCTGAAATCCATCGATCCATTGATTTGCATCGATTCTCCACAAGTCCCAAACCAAGCAAGCCAGTGTTGACTAGGAACAAACTTCACCAATTGATGAAAGTGAAAACCTCAAGAGAAATTAGGATTATGGAGACCTCTAGAAGTTCTCTATGATTGACATCATTTCTTCACAGGTCTTGAATCACATCAATGGCACTGCACAATCTCTAGAGGCCTTAGGATGGGTATCACCAGGTGGAAATAGAGAGAAAAGAAAACTCAAACTCAACTCTTTCCCTTTGCTAACCACAGAGCCACCGTGCCGCCCTCTTTCTTAACTTAAAATCCTAAAGATTTTGAACTGGTCAATCTGCCTAAACTGATTCCACATGCATTTACAAATAATAATAAAAAAAAATCATCTTGCGCCTGCAGCCATGCTCTTCTATTGCTTGACTCTACAGCAATTTAGATTGAAGTAAGTGCGCATGCAGTAGTGTCAAAGGAGCACTGTCGTTTCCATTGTCATTATCCCAGTGGTCTTTAATATCATAGCTGTCATTCTAATTCATTAAAGCATCTAATGGCGTTTGGGCAGCCTGGAGCTCTTGCTAAAGTACCTTTTGCTTTAATGAGACTGCAAAGATGTCCTGCATCCAGCACAGGGTTGAGTACAGGGTGAAACTTTGGGTGCGTTCACATCTGCCTCGTTTATTCATTCATTTTCTTGTCGGCTTAGTCCCTTTATTAATCCGGGGTCTCCACTGCGGAATGAACCGCCAACTTATCCAGCAAGTTTTTACGCAGCGGATGCCCTATCAGCCGCAACCCATCTCTGGGAAACATCCACACACACATTCACACACACACTCATACACTACAGACAATTTTAGCATACCCAATTCACCTGTACCGCATGTCTTTGGGCTGTGGGGGAAACCGGAGCACCCGGAGGAAACCCACGCGAAGGCAGGGAGAACATGCAAACTCCACACAGAAACACCAACTGAGCCGAGGTTCGAACCAGCGACCCAGCAACCTTCTTGCTGTGAGGCAACAGCACTACCTACTGCGCCACTGCCTCGCCATCTGCCTCATTTAGTTTGGGTAAAATTTACCAAAGTTTGTTTGGGTTATTTTTGGATGTGGCTGATTTGGGCAGGTGTGTAAATGGTTAGCACTGTAGCCTCACAGCATAAAGGTTGCTGGTTTGAGCCCTGGCCGGGTTAGTTGGCATTTCTTTGTGGAGTTTGCATGTTCTCCCCATGTTGGCGTGAGTTTTCTCCGGGTGCTCCCGTTTCCCCCACAGTCCAAACACATGCGCTATAGGGGAATTGATTAACTAAATTGGCCGTAGTGTATGTCTGTGTATGGATGTTTCCCAGTACTGGGTTGCAGCTGGAAGGGTACTGTGGCGACCTCTGATGAATAAGGGATTAAGCCGAAGGAAAATGAATGAATGAATGAATGAATGAATGAATGAATGAATGAATGAATGAGTGAACTAACTAACAAACAAACAAACAAATGAATGAATTGAGAAAATCTGAATTTGTTAATATAACTTTACCTCAATCTGGAAGAGTTGTTCTCAGTATGTTTTCAACTGAACCCTGGAGAGGTTCATTTGTTGTAAGAATGGGAACCTTTTACTCTCTTTACTTTACTTGTACTCTTTACTCCTTTACTTTGTGAAGTGAGGAAATATTGGAAACTATGGTGGAAAAGTGTGGTCAAAAAAAACACACACACATCATGTTCCTATACTCCATATGGTGATGCAGACGTCTACAAAACCCAACAGGCGGACAAATCTACACTTGCTTTTATTAAAACAAATATAAATCTACAGATAAAAAATAATACAGCTAATAATATTAGCATTATACAACTGCAAATTGTCATATATAAACTGAAAAAGTCCTCCGAGATGAGGCATGGAGGCAGTGGTTTTTATATTTGTGTAGAAAATAATCATTTTTGTAACATTTTAATCCTTTAATTGTTTCAATATGTCAAGATATTTGTGTATTCAGCAGTGTGTAAGCGTTTGGACTTACATAGGTGAAGAACTAACGTGCTCTGCGCTTGACTTTAGACCTGCTTTTAGTTGGTCAATGACGTGGTCTATTCAGTTCTTCAAAATACCAACGCACCAACAATGCGCCTTAACACACCTCTACTTCAGACCAGCACACCCAAGAGTCCACAAAGTGGCACAAATGTATTTGCTATTTAAATAACGTAATGCAAAACAGGACAATTACTGTTGCGCTGGTTTGAAAATAGCAACAAACTGCAAAAAAAATCTGTTTCCTCCACCAAAAGTCCTAATGCTGTGTTCACACCAGATGCGGAACGCGTGTATAAATAGCGCTATTCGTGCTTAAATTGCCGCGTGAACATTTGAGCTTACTCGCTTCATTCGCGCGTCAAATCCGCTTCATTCGCGTGTTAAATTCACTTCAAAACAGATGCAGATTCGCGTGATGGGCAGGGCTTCTGTCTGCCCGGTGACTCTAGCTTCATAGCTAAATGGCTAACATGTATTTTATTAAGAAAATAACAGTGTTTATGTGCTTTATGAAGACTGAAAAGCAACGTCGATACATTTAGAGGTGCATCCAGCTCTGTGAGCTCATAAACTCCTCCAGAAACTGAACCTGGATGACGGAGGCTTTCAGCGCTGCTTCTGTTTGATGACTTGTTGTCGGTGTCGCCTGGAGGATTTCCCCAGGAACACCATCAACAGGTTCTACGACACAATCACGCCCCCACAAGAGCAAGCTTCTGATTGGTTAACGCGGCGCGAATGTCCGCTGAAGTTCAGGTTTTCGAACTCGAGAGATTCACGCGATACGCTTGTTACACGCGTCAAAATGCGCATAACGCTCAATTGGCCCTGCGCCATTCGCGCAATTCGCGTAATTTGCGCCGCGCCATTCGCGCGTATCGCGCCGCAGGATGTCTATTCGCGCGTTTGCATTGACTTAACATGTAAATCACTCGCGCTTGATGCGCGTTCCGCGTCTGGTTTGAACGAAGCATGCATAAGACATGCGCTATCGGTAAACTGGGTGAGATAAAATTGTCCATAGTGTATGAGTGTGTATGGATGTTTCCCAGTACTGGGTTGCAGCGGTGCGACCTCTGAATAAGGGACTAAGCCGAAAGAAAATGAATGAATGAATGAATGAATGGAGAAAATCTGAATTTGAAAATTTAAAACTAACTTGACCTCAATCTGAAAGAGTTGTTCTTAGTATGATTTCAACTGAACCCTGGAGAGGTAAAGTTGTAAAAATGGGAACCGCTGCGACATGCATTTTGGCATGAGAATTTTGGTAGGTCATGCACAAATGTGGAATTGTGAGGAGGTCCATAGTAGAGACACCCAGTATCAACAACCATCTTGAGTCTCAACACACTTGTTTTCAGAATAAGGCTTGGTTGCAAGTTTCCCTCTCTTGTTTTAACCAGGGAAAGCAGTCATAACAGTGTAGATTCAGTCGACCCTTGGGTCTCTGGGATTAGCAGGACTTTACTTGTCCAAACACTGCTTCATTAGCTAATCATGTGATAAATTTGCTCCTCAAACACACAGACTGACTTATGCATATTCATTGTTGAACACAGAAGACGTATAGATGTTGAAAGCTCAGTTTTGAGGGCTTTGTGATTGCCATGTTTTAGAATTAAGACAGTTTTAGATAAACCTGGAGGCAAACCAAATGGAAAGTTAATTTAGGGTGACCACACAGCCTCTTACAGGCATTAGTAGCTCCGCCCTCTTTTGAAAAGAAACTCATTTGAATTTAATTCAACAATCACCAAAATGGCACAATTAGGATCAAAACCATGACATTCTGAAAACGTAGCCCCGCAGACATTTCTGGAGAACGCGATTTAAGGGGCCGGAGGTACGTATGGCTGCATTTAGTTTTTCAAGCAAAAAAAACTCTTCATGTTCACCGACTGACAGCTCACCTATGTGTGGAGGGCTTTTATCGCCGCAACCATTTTGTCCGGTTAGCTTGTCGTGTTATGTCAGCGGAGCGGAGGCCCGGGGGGAAGCCGGCTACGACGACCGGGTTCGAGAGCGGTTCTAGAAATCAGGTAAGACAAAAAACAGAACCCAAAAAATAAAGCGAACGAGTTCATAACGAGGCGAGAATGCAATGAATTCCGAAAAGTCGGTCAAACTCAGACATGGGCTTTTCTTTTTTTGGATGGCTTTTGTAAATCGTTACTTGGGTTTAGGGAAGGTGGAGGAGGAGGGTGGGTCAGCCGATTGGCTAGCCGCCCAGTCAGCTGTTCAGTCATTCAGTCAGTCAAACAGACGGTGGCTCGACAGCGGCCACCGGCGGGTTTTTACACCAAGAACAGCGCGGGCGCGAAAACAAAAATTGTTTTATTTCACAATCTTCAGAAATGTCCACGGGGCTATGTTTCCACAATGAGCCTGGGTTGGTTTTATCAGCCTGATCTCTTAAGGAAACATAACTATTTGACGTTTTGTCAGTTTAGTGGCTAATTCGTACGAATTCATACAAGTTCAGTCAAACGGAAATATATACGATTTTAAAAAGGAGGCGTAGCACACAACCCCACCCCTAACCATAATTGGGTGATGAGCAAATCAAACTAAATTGTACGAATTAGATTGTTCAAATTCATACGAATTAGCCACTAAATCAAAAAGTTACGAATTGCCATGAGATTGCGTTGGTTTTATAGAGTTATAAAGCATTATCTGTGTGATAATTTACGCTGAAACTTCACACACACTAGGGACATCAGAGACTGATTTTACATCTTGTAACAAGGAGCATAATAGGTCCCCTTTAATAAGTCATTCCTGCATGCGCTCTATAGTGGTTCTCCAGAACCTTGTCCATGGTCCTGAATCCATTCCTCTACATAAGAGCCACAACGTTGCTGTCCATGGTGCTAAATCATAGTCTTCAGATTCTTCAGGGGGATTTCTTCTGTCCAGAGGGACGCATTAGTAGATAGACCAGAGAGTTACAGATATTGTATCGCATATAACCAATCCAGCACTTCGGCCACTGCTAAGCACACATCAGAATCCGCTCCACATTACACCCGGTAAACATATGATCAGAAATCAGGGGGTGTTCCTGATACAGCTCGCAATGCTTCATTACGCTAATCTTGTAAAGCGCAGCTGAACGGTTGCAGATAGCGCTGACGGGACCTCTATCTCCGCGCTTCACATCAGCGTTCCTCATGTTTCGGCGGGGACCATCAAGGAGCCCGCTGGGGGCCGAGGATGCCCACATCTCCAGCAAATGCAACGGAGAAGGTTGCCATTGAAACACCACTGCTCTGCATCACTGCTAGCATGGTTGCCTAGCAACTAGACAGCAGATGCCTGCATCCCTCATCTTCTGAGTGAAAATACATAGAGGGAGAGAGGGAGAGAGAGGGGGGGAAAGCACACCTCTCATCCGTAATATGCACAATCATTATTTTTGTGATTTAATTTGATCCTTAATCTCGATCTGATATCCACATCACTTGCATTTACTAGATCTATCGGAGTTAGTGTTTTGAGGGTGTGCGCGTGTGTATGCGTGTGTGTGTGTGTGTGCGCGTTTGAGCTGAAGAATGTGGCAAAGTGGGAGAAATGCATGAAAATGCGCCGGGAGACTCTCGCAGCATTTTAATAGGTTGCAGCGCGCGAGCCGACAAGTGCAGACATCATTCCTCCGCGAGACGAGCGCGTGGACAGACTGCCTTTCCTCTTTAGTTCGCTTTCGCTTTTTATTTTTTTCCCCCTCAACAAGCACCGGCATTTTACTCCGCGCGTTCAAGAGGGGACCATGTCCTGCTCTCTCCTTTTGAAACCCGAGCGCGTCCGTCGGATGCTTTGCTTCCACTCTTGATTATTATTATTTCTCTCTCTCTCTCGGTTCCTGGAGGTGCTCTTGCAATTGAAGTGTGTCATAATTTGCTCCGAACAAGAGATGGGGGATTCAATCGAGAGATAAAGAGGGGGCTTTTCCAGCAAACCAACAGCCAAATTGGACATTTACACGCGTTTTATTGAGATACGAACACACGTCGTGCGCCTTTTTTCCCTTTTTTTATGATTTTATCTTGTGTTTCCTACGAGGTTGTAGTGTAGTCTACGAGCTCTGACGTCTGCATCAGATATTCTCTGCTGCATTTCTTTAAATGTGCATCTTTTCTCCCTAGTGACTTTGAGAGGAACATCTCGACCATCAGCAGCAGGGGTTGCAGATTTCTGATTTTGCTTCACCTCCAACCTCTATAGCTGAGTTGGATTAAATACAAATATCTGATACTGTGGAGCAACCCCCCTCTTTGAAGGAGCATCATGGCTTGTCCGCAGCTTTGGACCTGGAAGCTGCGACGACAGGTGTAGAACAAGACTGACCCTCATCCATCTTTTTTTTTTTTATTTATTTTATTTTCATCATCATTATTTTTCCTCCATGGTTTGGTCGATGAAGACTTCCCAGCACTTTTTCCAGAAGTCCAGCTGAGAGAGATGTCTGATCTTCTGGTGTTGATCGAGGGGGTCTCTGACCTGCACGGATTTTCATAGCTGACGACAAAACAAGCTGGGACCCGCGTTTAATATTTTTATTTTTGGTTATTTTTTATTTATTTTTTATTTATTTTTTGTGGCTGTTGTTGCAGGGCCATCGCAAATGTGTGCACTGGTGCTTTGATTTCAAGTCATCCATTTGGCCTTTTCCCACTCCCATCACCCTTCTGTTGGATTCTTTTGATTTTTTTCTCCCCTTTTTTACATCAGTTTGGAGCACAGGCGGCTGGATTACTGAAACAGAATTAACGGATTTGTGGAAATGTTGGGTCCTCAAGAAGACAAATTATGTGGAATTGTTTCTGCTCTGGCGGCTTTGTCCTTTGTCTGCTTTGCACAAAGGTAAGAAAATTACAATATTGGTGTAAATCTGGCTGTTGGGTTAAATTAAGGAACCCGCAGATTTATAAAACCCGAAGAGACACACAGAATAATCACTAATAAGAGAACATCATATGTTTTTTTTATTTTTATTTATTTATTTCTATGTCCATTTTTACCTGGATAAACAGTCCAAGTGTGTGTGTGTGTGTGTGTGTGTGTGTGTGTGTGTGTGTGTGTGTGTGCGTGTGTGTGCAGTGTCTAATAGAGGGGGGGGGGGATCATATGTGTGAGAAACATGCTCATATCGATTCTGTGTATGCGCATATAGGCCTAATATTATCACTAATAATATCAAAACTATATATTCTTTTCCTTTACTATATGTTATTGTGTTTATCGCTTGTATACACAGCCTACATAAATATATAAAAAATAATTTTCGCATCATATTTAACAACAGATTAATCATTTAATTAATTATTGAAATAAATATGTACATATTCCTCACTTAGCATTTCAATTTAAGACCATTCTGGACTTCTTAATTAAAATCGGGTCAGTGTTTTGAATAATGTTGAGGCGACCCTCGCGTCTTCACACTACAGTCTGCTTTGCAGCCAATATATTGTGGATTCAACGATCCACTGAGTGAAATACTAATATACAAATGATCAATGCTTCTCTTCTGGTCCACCCCCACCCTTGGCACCGTGTCTCTGGCGTTATAAGAGATCCATCATCACTCAACCAATAAGAATAAAAACGACGACGCCTATTCAGTCAATAATGCTTAATGGCATGTGTTCACTGCTGATCACTGAGCTGCGACGTGGATTTGAAGTCTTTTCGTCTCATATATTTATTTTGCATCACATATTGTGTGCATCTGGAACACCTGTAAGACAAATGAGAGGGCTTATTAAATGGTGCTTTCACTCATCACGCTAAGGATTTCATTAAAAAGCGCTGAAATCTCTTTGAAATCAACGCTAGTTCTGGCCTGAAAGCCTTTGCCTTCCATTTTGGCGTTTTACTATTTTCATTTCAGTTCAGTGCGCATGGCTGTGGTGTGCTTATTTTATTTATTTATTTATTTATTTATTTATTTATTTATTTATTTATTTATTTATTTATTTATTCCTCCTTCAGATGCGTTAGCCACAATAAGCTTTTATTTGTCAATTATACACTGCGATTTTTGTCTTGATGGTAGTTCAGACATCTAAACATTGTTAAATCAAGAATCACTTACTAGAACCGTACAGAACTGTGTATTTTTGACACAAATGAGTCGAAAGTAAGAGTTTATTTATTAGAACAAGCCTCATATGCCAGTGGTGCAAGATAAATAATTATATTTTAAACAGAAAACAAGGTTTATTTATTTTCCCCATTGCCTGATGACTTAGCTTGTTAAAAAAAAAAAAAAACACTTAATTGTTGGCTTTCTTGGTTAAATATTTCATACGTGTACTAAAAAAAAGACCCAAAAAGAAAGACGCGATATACTCTTTTTCCTAAAATATGCTATTGAATATGCTTTTTCAAAACTTTATAGACCCTGAAACCCCACACTTAGAGCTTTAAACCCTCGTATTTAAATGGTGTGTATCTACAATATATATATATATATATATATATATATATATATATAACATAGTTTTTTTTTTTTGTTGCAATTTGTATGCAGCAATATGACAAACATTAAGACGCTTATTTAAAAAAAATTGAAAGATTATTTCTGAAAACAAAACAGTATTTACATAATTTCAGTTGTCTAGAAATTGTTTAATATGTAATTTATATATGTCTGAAATATGATAATAAATATGTTTTTTTTTTGCATTTTTGTTGTATAGAAAGTGCTTTCTTGATTTAATATTTTTTATAGATTTGTACCAAAAAAAATTTAAAATGTTTTTTTCCCTCTTTTTTATTTCAGTATACCACCAAAATAAGCTATTAAATATGTTTGTTTTTTTTTTTACTTCAGACCCCCATACTAATAGCTAGGGTTCCCCAGCACTTAAACCGTGTGTATCTACAGTATGTATACCCAGTTGAAGTCCCCCTGTTTATTTTTCCCCCAATTTATGTTTAACAGAGAGCAGATTTTTTTCAGCACATTTCTAAACATAATAGTTTTAATAACTCATTTCTAATAACTGATTTCTTTTCTCTTTGCCATGATGACAGCACACAATATTTGACTAGATATTTAGGCAAGTTAGGGTAATTAGGCAAGTTATTGTATAACGATGTTTTGTTCTGTAGACTTTTGAGAAAGTATATCTCAAATATGGCTTAAAGAGGCTAATAATTTTGTCCTTAAAATTGTTTAAAAAAAATGCTTTCATTCTAGCCGAAATAAAACAAATAAGACTCTCTCCAGAAGAAAAAATATTATCAGACATACTGTGAACATTCCCTTGCTCTGCTAAACATCATTTGAAAATTATTAAAAGAGTGGGAAAAAATTAAGGGGCGGGGGATGGGGGTTAATAATTCTGACTTAACTGTATTCCAAAATATGCTAGGTTTTTGCAACTTTATAGACCCTAAACCCACACATTTACACTGAAAAATGCTTTCATTCATCCAATAAAAAGGGTAATGGTTTCACATCTAAATAAGAGCACTTGAGCCATTGAGAAATAAATCATTTTCCTTAATATTTAGTCCATGAAAGTACAAAGCATATTGAGCTTCTGTTTAATATGCGTGCACTGAGTAACCTTTAAATTTTACATAACTGAGTTTTTCATCAAAAACAGTTATATTTTTAGGATTTTTAGAGATTCAACATTATTATAAGACATATTTTTTCCTCTTTTGTATTTTAATGTATCACCAAAATATTCTAATAAATAGTAATAAATAAATATTTTATGTTTATAAATAATTTATAAATAAATAGGATTTTTTGCAACTTTATAGACCCTGAAACCCTCACACTTTCAACTTGTGATCCCCAGTACTTAAACTGTGTCTATCTACAGTAAATGTGTTCATAAATAACATCAAACATTATTTTATGCATCAATAAGACACCCATTAAGTCTTCTATAAACCGAAAACAGTTGTGTTTGAATGAGCTGGCATTTTGTGCTTGACATTTTATGTATTTATTAATTATTATACGTGTGGCTTCAAAGACCCCAGACTTACAGTATAGAATATTTCACTCTCTTTCTGAACAACCATCTACTATAATCTATACATGTTCTTCTAAAATGTTGATGATGTAGAGGGAATATGTTACGTGCCGACTATAACTCCTTACAGTCCCAGGACCCCAAAGTAAAAAAATAAAGACTCGTACATTAAATATGAAATATTAAACTGACTGAACTGTTGAGCTCTGAACTTTTCATGCTAATCTTTGTGGCTAAATGTATATTTTAGCCAAATCTGAAAATGACGTCATCATTTAGTCAACATATCTGTAACCATTGACTTCCATAGTATTTGTTTTTGTTACTATGGAAGTCAATGGTTTCCAGTTTCTCACATTCTTTAAAGTATCTTCTTTTGTGTTTGACAGTATTTACTCACACTCATGCGATTCAAAAACCTTATGAGTTTCTTCATCTGAGTACATGCTCATTTTTTGGGGGTGAACTGCCCTTTTAAGGTTAGCTTTATCAACATGCATTTTTATTTTTTGTTGAAGAAGAAGAAGAAGTGTGAATAATTCAATGGCATAGATTTATGCTAATGATTATGTGGTGGTTGCATTGATCTAGAGAAGTTCAGCCAAACATTGAAGAACAGAAACAGAATCAACAAAGTTCACACTGACAATCTGTTTTTATTTTATTTAGAGGTTTCATTTAGTTTCTAATAACTAATATTATCAGAAAATTCCTCAATTAAGATGAGTAAAAGATTTTGTCTTGTTTCAGAAAAAAAGGGTCAAAATTAAGCTTTTTTTTTTTTACTTAAAACAAGACAAATAATCTGCCAATGGGGTAGAAGAAGTCAATTTGCTTTACGGTTATTTTGTTTACCCTCACTGGCCACTTTATTAGGTACACCTTACTGGTACCAGCTCGGACTCTCTTTTGCCTTCAGAACTGCCTTCATGGCATAGATTAAACAAGCTACTGGAAATATTCCTCAGAGATTGACATCTCCAATATTGACTTGATAGCATCACGCAGACCTGGTGACTGTGGAGGCCATTTAAGTACAGTGAACTCATTGTCACGTTCATGAAGCCAGTCTGGGATGATTGAGCTTTATGACATGGTGTGTTATCCTGCTGGAAGTAGCCATCAGAATATGGTTGCACTGTTGTCATAAAGGGATGGACATGGTCAGCAACAATACTCAGGTAGGCTGTGGCGTTGATGCTCAATTGGTACTAATGAACCCAAAGTGTGCCAAGAAAATCTCCCCCACACCATTACACCACCACCAGCAGCCTGAACCATTGATACAAGGCAGGATGGATTCATACTTTCATGTTGTCAATGGCAAATTCTGACCCGACCATGCGAATGTGGCAGCGGAATTCGAGACTTATTAGACTAGGAAACGTTTTACCAATCGTCTATTGTCCAATCTTGGTGAGCCTGGCCCTTTTCCTCTGGCATCAACAAGGCATTTGCACCCACAGAACTGCCGCTCACTGGATATTTTCTTTTTTCGGATTCTTGTAAATCCTAAAGATGGTTGTGTGTGAAAATCCCAGTATTTCAATGTAAAGTGCTGTTATTTCTCTCCTATTCCAGCTCCTCCACTGGAAGTACCGGAATATCTGTGGCCAAGACCACGGTGGACAAATTACTGAAGGGGTATGACATCCGTCTCCGGCCAGACTTTGGAGGTACACATCATCTTTTCTTTAAACATAGAGTAACCTTACTATCATTGTTTATCTGGAGTAAACAGTGACCGGAGTATACCGTCTTGCAGCATTTCTAAAGCATTGGATATCCGATCATAAAAGTCCTGCTTCTGAACGTTTTTCACGATGTGGTGCTTTTTGTTTTACGTTAAAGGTCTAGTGTGCTCCAAAACAGACACAAAATTTGCATGCAAAAGATAGAAAACTGATCTAAACATGTAAAGCTTGCAGTTTGTCACTTCCGCCTAAATGGATTAACGTTTTTTTTTTATGTAACCTCATACTTCAGTTACTCATCAAATCTTCCGACCAATCACATGCTCTCTAGTAACCGACATGCCCCGCCCCCTTCTTCTCATTAGCTTTTCATTTGATGCCTTTGAACTTAATCTCTCTCGCGGAGCTGTGGTAAAACTAAACACTATTAGGTATTTTTTATAAAGGGGAGGAGCTACTCTACGCCCCGCCCTCTTTATTTTTTAATTGAACTGAGATCAAACATCGAATAAAAGAAACGCATATTACAAAGAACTTTATGGGAAAATAAAAACGGTCTCATGTCAAGACTTTACATGAAGTGACAGTATGAAGGGAGAACATTTTCAAGAAATTTCTGAAACACCTCATGGTGTAATAACGCCAGTTTCAAGGTTAGGCACATTGTACAAAAATATATATGTGTTTATAAATTCTTCTTAAGGTATTTTATTCTTCTTTTATTAAGTCTCTTTTCAATTTTGCAGTAATACGCTGCTATAGCAATTTGAGAATGACAAGTAAAAACAGGCTACCAAAGATTTCGGGCACAATCTTTACAGCATTGGCCATGTGTATGAGGTACAAGTCATGCAGAGGGCTACGGCCATTTGAGCAGATGAGAACAACCTTCTTTATTCTAAGTTGTGTCTCCTGGTATTAAGCAGAAGGTCAGTGCTTAATTTGTGAACTGCGAAGTCCCGGAACAGATCGGGGTAACTGATCCCACATGATACCCGAGGATGTAGAGGTGTCACAGGGGTGGGGTGGGGTAGCAGGGCTGTGAATGGTGGAGGGGTGTCACAGACGTACTGTAAGTTAAGAGCCAGGCGGGGAGTGGGGTTTGGGGGTTGGTGGTGGTGTTGGTTATTGGTTGGAAAGTGAAAAGGGTTGGGGAGGCGTGGAAGTAAATGTAAACAGCGGACAAGAGAGGAGAGCGGCTGAGGAAGGGGGGTTGGTAAAATTAGGTGCCGGACCCGGCATGTTCTGGCACAAATTAAGCCCTGCAGAAGGTATACTATTTTCAGATGGGCTAGAACCAACAGATATTTGCATGCATTTGTTCCACCTGCAGTTGGGTTACTTAACAAGCTTCACGCTGTACTTGCTCATATACAGTTGAAGTCAGAATTATTAGCCCCCCTCCGAATTTTATTTTCTTTTTTAAATATTTTCCAAATGATGTTTAACAGAGGAAGGAAATGTTCACAGTATGTCTGATAATATTTTTTCTTCTGGAAAAAGTCTTATTTGATTTATTTCGGCTAGAATTAAAGCAGCTTTTAATTTTTTAAACACCATTTTAAGGTCAAAATTAAAATTAAAAAGCTATTTTTTTCACTTGTCTACAGAGCAAACCATCGTTACATAATAACTTGCCTAATTACTCTAGCCTGCCTAGTTAACCTAGTTAATCCTTTAAATGTCACATTAAGCTGAATACTAGTGTCTCGATTAATATCTAGTGTAATATTATGTACAATATTAGACAATAATTCAGCTGTATATTGGATATTCCTGTTCCTGAACATGTTTTAATTGGTAATTTTTAATTAATATTTCACTTGATCCTGACTGATTTCATAGTTTACTGCTATTTCTATATTTGTGTTGATCTGTGTTGGGTGTTGCTGCTAACCAAATTGCCCCTCGGGGACAATCCAATCCAATCTAGTTATTAAAACTGTAAGGCAACTTGCTGCAGAGCTTTTTAAGTTGGCTCACAGTGGGTTAAAAGTTGAGTCAACTCATAAAAGCCTTAGGCTGCTTTCACCCCTGTGAATCGATTCAGTTGTCCTGAAACAGGGATTAAAATTGTTACATTGTTGCTCTTTGCGCTTGGAGCGGTTCGCTTTCACACGGCAACGTTTCTAAACGGACCAAAAGAGCTAAAACAAGTCACGTGTGAGTAAACTCTCCTCACCTTGGTCAGAGTTTCATGGTTTATTTTGAGAGTCCCGCTGAGCTGTCAGGGGGTTGGTAGTGGTTTGGTGGTGTTTGACTGGGTATGTGCGACGTGTCTGAACAGCGAGGATGGATGCGGTGGGGAGGGTGCGCGACGTGTTTGAGGACCGGAAGGGAGACGCTTGATTACCGGGAGATTATCACTCGTTGGCGGGCATCCTGGAGTCTCTGTGTATTTGCGGGAGACTCACGCAACTTCCGGGAGACTTGGGATGTCTGGAATGAACTCCCGCCCTACTCATAATTCTCTCTTCATATAGCCGTATGCCTATTACATATCTATAATACACTGTGATAAAACCGGGCTGGGATCGTTTGCTTTCTTACCACAATCAATCCGCTCCAGAGTTTGTTTCAATTAAGCCGAGACCCCCTCATTCAAGCGTGTTCGGAGCGATTGTTTAGGCTTGGATCTGAGTGCGATGGGGTATATGCTGATACACTTCCGGTGACCTGTTATCGTGAATTTTTTTAAATTTTTATACTGCTCCTTTAACGGCATCGATGTTGTAATGTAATTCAAATACAATCAGTTAAACAGACTTTGGCATCCATTTAGTTGCTCAAGCGTAAAACAAGACAAAAAGCCGTGTTCTCGCACGCGACCGTCAGAATCGGCAGGCTAGCGCAGAAGCTCCATTGAATATACTGGGGTAAAATAAATGCTTATTATAAAGACATGAAAAATTGTCATTTAATGCAGTGCCTCCTGGACAATCTGAGACCCACTTTATATCGGATATCATTTAGCTAGTGGAGATCGCTGATTTTGAAAGAAAACAGATCTTAAACGCGCCGATTTCGCATTGGCATACAATTTGCTGGAAATGATTAACCCAGGTTACTGGCAAATTAAAAGTCCTATTAGCATGCTTCAGCGTATACTGTATTGATGAATTCACTTTTGCACAATGGATCGCAAAGTGAGGGCAAATGAGAACAAAAGTCTGCGTATGAAAGCACCCTTACAATACTGTTAGCTTAAATCAAACCCAGGCTCATTGTGGAAATGTAGCCCCGCGGATGTTTCTGGAGACCGCGGAATACGTCCCGGCGGGTACGTACAGCTGCAGTTTTTGCAGATCCACGAGAGGCCGCTGTTGTTTTTTGCACCTCAGACGCCTCTTGTGAGTACGGTTCGCGACCGCGCTGTTTTCGCGTGAACCCACCAGAGGCCGCTGTCCGACTGACCGGATGATTGACTGCGCGACTGGCCAATCGGCCGACCCGCCCTCCTTCTTCCCTGAACCCAACCAATTTTACCGATCGACCCGCCCGCCCGCTCGCTTCCCTAAACCCGAACAACAGTTTACAAAAGCCTTCCAAAAAAATAAAAGCCCTGACTTTTTTTTTTCTACCGCGTTTTCGGATTTCACCGCGTTCTCACCCTGTTATGAAACTCGTTTCCTTAATTTTTGGGATTCTGTTTTTGTCTTACCTGATTGCTGGAACCGCTCTTCCCCGGACTCGAAACCGGTCGCCGTGGTCAACTCCTCTCTGCATCTCGAGCCTGCCAACGTACACGGTGAGCTGAGTGGATAAACGGGTTGCAGCTGGGAAGCCCTCCACAAGGAGGTAAGGCAAGCGCGAAAGGGAACAGCGTCACACCGCCCCGCAGCGTTCGCTTGAAAAAAATAAATGCAGCCGTACGTACCCCTCGGGACGTATTCTGCTGTCTCCAGAAACATCCGCGGGACTACGTTTTCAGAATGAGCTTGGGTTGCTTAAATCCCTGTTTATCTGGAGTAAAAGGTGACAGGAGTATATAGTCTTACAACTTCTTTCTGCGCTGGACATCAGATCATAAATGCGTCTGAATGTTTTCATTATTTTGGGTTTATTTGTGTTATTTCAAAGTCCTTAGTCACACTTTACAATGAGGTTTCATCAGTAAATGTATTTAATAACACAGATTAAGTATGAACGATACTTGTACAGCATTTATTAACATTTACTAATGCATTAAACTTAACTTGAGTCAAGTGTAAGGTGACACGGTGGCACAGTGGGTAGCACGATCGCCTCACAGCAAGAAGGACACTGGTTCGAGCCTCGGTCGGGCAAGTCGGCATTTCTGTGTGGAGTTTGCATGTTCTCCCCGTGTTGGTGTGGGTTTCCCCCACAAGTCCAAAGACATGTGGTACAGGTGAATTGGGTAAGCTAAAATGGCGTAGTGTATGTATGTGAATGAGTGTGTGTGGGTGTTTCCCAGTAATGGGTTGCGGCTGGAAGGGCATCCACTGTGTAAAACATATGCTGGATAAGTTGGTGGTTCATTCCGCTGTGGCAGCCCCTGATTACTAAAGGGACTAAGCCGTAAAGAAAATAAATGAATGAATGAGTCAAGAGCAGTTCTTGGGTTTAAAATTGAGTCAACTGTTTGTTATTTCCAGCGCAGTGTTGAGAGAAAACCAGAGGCTTTTTGAGATGGAAAGGCACTTTGAGCTTTTACTTCTTGTCTTTTTTTTTTTTTGACCGCTCCTTTTCCCTATGAGAAGTAGTGTGTGTTGGTTGAGTTCTTACAAAAGCTGAGCACGCAGTTTCAGGTCGCAGCTCACGGTCCATATTTCTGCACACGTTCACATTGTTGAAGGACAACGCAATGCTTTCTGAAGCACAAAGTCTGGGAAAATGTTGTTTCACAAGTTAGCTTGTCCGGCTATTCATCACCAGCCTGCTGTTTGTCCCCTGATATTGTAAAGAAGCTGCAATAGAAGTCTGTCCTACCTACCTACCTACCTACATGTCTGTCTGTCTGTCTGTCTGTCCTTCTATCTATCTATCTATCTATCTATCTATCTATCTATCTATCTATCTATCTATCTATCTATCTATCTATCTATCTATCTATCTATCTATCTATCTATCTATCTATCTATCTATCTATCTATCTATCTATCTATTAATTCATCCATCCATCCATCCATCCATCCATCCATAAATTAATTCATCCATCTAATAAACCATCAATATCCATTTATTAATCCATCTATCTAAGCTATCCATCCATCCATCCATCCATCCATTAATTCATCCATCATTCAATCCATCTAGATGCATTAATGTCAATGGATTTCCATGCTCATTTTGATTAATTCCATCCATCCATCCATCCATTAATTCGTCCATCTATTAATCCATCAAATAATCCATCCAAGCTATCCATCCATCCATCCATCCATCAATCCTTCTATTAATTCATCCATCATTCAATCCATCTAGATGCATTTTTGTCAATGGATTCCCATGCTCATTTTGATTGATTCCATCCATCCATGCATCCATCCAGGTGCATTTATGTCTATAGGATTCCATCATCATTCCACCCATCCATTTATCTATTAATTAATATTAACTACTAATTTTTCCATCCATCTAATACCCCAGCCATCCATCCATCCATCCATCCATCCATCCATCCTAATGCATTTTTATCAATGGATTTTCATAATCTAATGCACATTTTTAAGTATCACATGAGGAGCAAGTGCTGGAAATGGCAAAAGGACACATAAGGTGGTATTGTACTTCATGTGAAGGGTTTATGTAAATCATGAGGGATGGATATATATATATATATATATATATATATATATATATATATATATATATATATATATATATATATATATATATATATATATATATATATATATGAGCTTCTTTGTCAAATAAACACATGACGTAGCAAACATGGCACCCACGTGACAAATCAGATGTCTCCATTATGCTTGCCTTTTTTACTGTTGGTTGCAAGTATAGTCAGCTTTTCCCAATTCACTATTGGGATTTATCTTTTATCTTTTTTGCAAACTTTTAAAAGATTAGCTTGACATTTAAATTTTACTATTCATCAGATATACTATATCAATAAAAACATCAGAAAACATATCCTAATCGATTTTTGTTTTTTATCTTAAAGGTATTTTAGTTTTTATATTTTTATGAAGCCTGTACACATTTAGGGTACAACGGTTGTTCATTTGGGCAATTTTGACCCACCAGCTATAAAAACATGTGGTAACACTTTATTTTGATGGTTCATTTGAGTATTAGACTGTCTGCTTAATATCTCTTGATACTGCTTCTAAACAGATATTTAACTGACTATAAGAAACTTTGCAAGTGCATGTCAACTTACACTAACCCCAACCCCAACCTAACACTCTACTTATAGTGAGAATTAGTTGCATGTGGATGCAATCCAACTTAAATTCAACAAACGGACCATCAAAATAAAGTGGGACCAACCATTTTTACTCCACTCACAAAACTACTGGCGCACACACACGACAATAAGAATTTGCTGCTGTTATGAACTTTTATGAATATTATTTTGATAAAAAACCCTTACACGCATGCAGATACTTTTAGCATTATAAAGCACATCCTTTACTGCAGTCAGAAGCAAGTGCTGTCCAGTGCACACTACTGAAAGGCACAATGATGAGGGAAAATCCAAATATTCACAGAAACTGTGATGAACATGAGCTTCTTTATTCATGCTAAATGGATTGAAACTAAATTGATCTGCTTTATTTTTGAGGTTTAGTGAAGATGGCTCATTTTTGACCCAAAGGCAGAATTATAAGACAACACAAAGGGTTAAAATGCATGCATGCTTTACAATTTTTGGATTTACTGGCAGAAATGATTTGTTCCGTATAGAAGTTTGAGTTGTGTTATTGCAGTGTTTATAGATACACTGACCAATTCATCCAATCAAGAATATTTTCTTCGATATAATCCATCAGTTATGAGTAATTCGGTGTGCGGTGATGGCTTCAACACTGATGTGAGGTCAGTAGGCTCGTATGCAGGTCAGGGAACTGTAGTCTATCACATCCTGATAATTCCATCATCAGTCAGAGCCCGAGTCTCCTGACACAACTGCTGACCAACTACAGCTTTAGAGCGCCGTGCATTTTAATTGAACCCAGACTGCAGAGAGAGAGAGAGAGAGAGAGAGAGAAAGAGAGAGAAATATTTTTTTTTACAATGGAAGTCTATGGGACAGTTGCTAGGGTGCTGTAAGTGGTTGCTAGGGTGTGGCTAGTAAGTTAAAAGGTCATCAGTGATTGGCAGATTGGTAGTCTGAGTTAAATGAACGTAACCTTAAGTCTGCATGACAGTCTGGCAGAAAGTTATGATATTCTCAAGCCACCATAACTGTGAACTATTGAATAATATGATACATTATCGGCTGGCTCAGTTGGCGTTTCTGTGTGGAGTTTGCATGTTCTCCCTGTGTTTGCGTTGTTTTCCTCCGGGTGCTCCGGTTTCCCCCACAGTCCAATGACATGCAGTACAGGGGAATTGGGTAGGCTAAATTGTTCGTAGTGTATGAGTGTGAATGAGTGTGTATGGATGTTTCCCAGAGATGGGTTGCGGCTGGAAGGGCATCCGCTGCGTAAAAAAACGTGCTGGATAAGTTGGAGGTTCATTCCGCTGTGGCGACCCCGGATTAAAAGGGACTAAGCCGATATGTAATATTATAATATAATAATAGCAATACATTCGTAACATTTGTCATGCCATTAAAGCAACTATTGAATTGAATCGAATCAAATCCAATCGAATTGAATCAAATCGAATCGAATTGAATCAAATTGAATTGAATTGAATTAAGAGAGAGAGAGAGAGAGAGAGAGAATTTTCAATACACCTTTAACACAATTCTCAAAAAAATCACACATTCAACATTTACACACAACCAAGCGATAAACTCCAAATTTCCCTCTCAAACTTTGCATAGAAACCATTTCATTCATGCCTTTATTCATTTTCCTTCAGCTCAGCCCCTGATTTTACCACAGCAGAATGAACCGCCAACTACTGTGGCATACGTTTTACACAACGGATGCCCTAGAACCTCTTTATAGCTCAGAATTGTTTCAAAAACATAAGGGGCTCTATTTTAACGATCCAGGCACAAAGTCTAAAGCATATGGTGCAAAAGCATTAAGGGCGTGTCTGAATCCATTTTTGCTATTTTAAGAACAGAAAAATGCGCCCGGCTCATGGTCTAACAGGGTTGTGCTTATTCTCTTAATGACTTATGAGTGTGTTTTGAGTATAACATCGCTCCATGGTGCATTTGCTATTTACATGGCGACTTTGCAGGTGTAAAAACTGATCACTTCACTAGCGAGAAAACAGTTAAACAGAGCATCTGCAGTGCGAGGATAAAGAACGAGCCTCCTCCATTCAGCCTCTTTACTTTCTCTTTACTTTTACTCTTTACTCCTTTACTTTACTTTGGTGGAGTGAGGAAACAGTGGAAACTCACTCCACTGAACACATCCATTAGCCCACATATTAAAGAGCCCATATTATACATGAAATAAGGTCATATCTTGGTTGTAAGGGTCTCCAACAACAGTCTAATATGCATGCAAGGTCAAAAAACACTTTCATGGTCTTATAATCTGCATTTATTTTTACCTAATTATCCCAGCGACTCCTGTATGAATCGTCCAGTGATTCATTTGTTCCCAAACCCCTCCTTAGCGCGAAGCTAATCTGCGCTGATTGGACCGATGACAGTCTGTCGCGATTGGTCGACTGCCTTCAGTCAGAGAGGGAAATGGCCAATAGCTAATCAGCAATTTAAAAAGTAATCACAGTTCATACACGCTCGATAGTGTAGGCGTGGACTTTAGCTGCCACACTATGGCCAGTGGATAGTGCCACGGATAACCGAACGAAGGAGACAGTCGTGTACTCGCCATACCACACACACACAAAAACACACACACACCTCCGGATGACAACGCTCCCGCTTCAGCCCGCACCCGCCAGGTTTTAGCCTGAGAACCCGCTCCGTTTTCTGCCCGCCGCGCCCGGTCCCGCTAGAGCGGAGAACACAACCAAATATCACCCAGTATACAGTCCAGACAGTCCAGAGAGCTCTCTCTAGCGCTCATTTCTCTCTCTCTCTCTCTCTCTCTCTCTCTCTCTCCCTCTCCCTCTCCCTCTCCCTCTCCCTCTCTCTCTCTCTCTCTCTCTCTCTCTCTCTCTCTCTCTCTCCCCGCGCCAGATTTCTGCGGCGCGGGAATACATTTCCGAATAAATCGCGGGAGCAGAACTCTAGCACGGAGCTCCATAAACAAACAGCACGCGTCGCGTTTTTAACGTGACTTTGCACGCGATAAGATAATATATCCAGTTAACCTGATACAGTACACGCGGTTACAAGTAACAAATCACAACTAAATACATTTGCAAGCTAGAGTAAACGAGGCAACAACTTTAACCGCACGTACTTACACTTGAGAAATGTAGGAAGAAACCCATCCTGACGTCTATCAGTTACTCTTTACTGATCCTTCCTTTAACAAACTCAGATGAAGTATTCTTTGTAGCATGTAGCTTCCAGAAGTTTCCAACTGCTTGGTTATAATGCTGAGGTTTCATCTCTGGGTAGAGACTCAATATATCCATCTGCAGTGTGACTTCAATCGACCGGCATGTTTGTGTGCGTGTGTTTGTGGGTGTGCGTGTGTTTGTGGGTGTGTGTGTGTGTGTGTGTCTGGGTTACTGCGTCAGAGGGCGGGGCCTCAGGTTTGAAATCTCCCGGGTTTGCGCGTGCACGTGAAAAACTTTGTTTCGTTCGTACGTCATGGCGAAACACCTAATGAGTCGGTATCAAGGCGACTCGTTTGAAGCACTATGATTCGACTCTTTTATAGATGAATCAACAGTTTTAAACACTGTATTCTTACAGATTTAAGCCTTAGCTGGATACTTCACTTCACTTAGAGCTGTGTTACACACTACATGGAGGGGAATTTTCAAAAACCCATAATATGGGCTCTTTAAATTTGGTTTGTTAAGCACAAAGATTTGTTTCTAAACAATTTCTAAATTCAGTTCTGATCTCCAGCAAAGGTATAAATGAACAACAATAACAAAGTGTGGTCAGAAAACTGAGTTATACCCAAACACACGTCCTGTTCTTACGCCCCATATGCTGATGCAAACTGACACAAATGAATTTGCTGTTTAAACAACGTGGCGCTAAATGTGAAAATTAGGGTTACGCTTGACTGAAAATAGCAACAAATCACCCCAAACACATTTTGTGCCTTATAGCGCCAGGTGTATGATAGGACCCAATGTCTCCAATAGCTTTATAGTACTCGTAATAAATTAAGATTTGAGGTTTTACCAAATTAAAAAAGACTGCAAGCAGCAACTTAAATATAGTTAAATGTTTACTTTGCTGGTTTGAAAATTGCCCTTTTTCGCTTTAGTAACCGCCAGTGAAAATTACATTTCCATGTGTACTTCACACACACACAAAAAAAGCCTCACCAAAACAATTGAATAAATTATTTAAGACCTGAAAAAATGAGAGAGAGACTTTATACCTCTTTGATTTACATTCAAATCTCGAAAAGCAAAGTACAATTATTATGAAAACGTCACAAAACTATTCACACATTTTTGCACGATTTGCTAATCCCCCAAAGATGGTCGGGTTTATGGGTGGTGTTTGGCGTTTAAAAAATCATCCATTTTCATACTACTGAACTTGTATTATGAATTCATACAAATTAACCACTGAACTATCTAAATATAATCAAATTTCCTCATGAGATCAGGCTGAACATCATACATCATCAATCGAATTGTAGCATGTATTCTTCACATAGTGTACATACGGCTAATTCACACACCATTTCAGTTCAAATTCAAGTCGATTCCCTGTGAGTCGAGAAACTTTATATGCAGTTCTAATCCTGGATTTAAACAAGGCAATAAAAATGTCCATCTTCCATCTTTTAAAATATTTATATATACAATTACCTTATTAAAAATGAAACTCAGGTTTCAAATTATTCAATTTAGAAAGAGAGAGAGAGAGAAAACTAGTCAGAAACATTATTAAAACCATCTGAAGGAATGCACAGTTGTGTATTGTATTTGATTTTACTGTATTTATATCATGTGATCTGCAATTGGCAATTGTTTTTTTTTTTAGCTCTCATAGATTGAATCGAATTAAACTGAATTGGGAGAAAGAGAGTAAATATATATATATATATATATATATATATATATATATATATATATATATATATATATACAGAGAGAGAGAGAGAGAGGGAGAGGAAGAGAAAGAGAGAGAGAAGAAAGAGGCCAGTTTGGTGGACGGAAAACCAGGCCGCTCTAAAAGAGCTTCATCTCTCTGGCCGGCTGGAGGGATGGCCGCGGGGTTTGGTCGTGGTGTGTTTGTGTGCGTGTGTGTGCGTGCAACTCTGAAGTGGCACAACACCACACGAAGGAGAAGCCTACTTACACATGCAAGCATATAAAAATTCACACACACACACACACACACACACACACACACACACACACACACACACACACACACACACACACACACACACACACACACAAAGACCAAAATAGTGCACGCAAATGAAATGCTTTAATGTAAACGAGTGCACAAAATAAGAGAAGAACGATAAAAAATGTATTATTTCAGAAACACTTGTAATCCGGCTATGCAGATCACAACGAGATTTTAAGGTTTGTCAGATTTTTCCCTGGCAGTGACGTCGCAACCTAAACATCAGCATCATTAGCTCAGAAAAATCTGTCAGAAGCTGTGCTGTCGGATGTTGTTCTGTTGTATCTGTGCTGCAGTGTTCCCAGCAGGCACAAGACATCAACATGACGTCAGATTGACGTTGTACCCCATCATGGGCACGTTGCGTTTTGTTTGGTAATTAAAATTGGGTTGACGTCAGAACCCAACATCAGGCTGACGACAATGTCCAAGTTAAGCATATGGACTTGTCATTTAAACAATGTGGCGCAAATTGTGAAAACTAGGGTTACGCTGGACTGAAAATAGCAACAAACCGCGCAAAACACGTCTTGCGCCTTATTGCGGCAGGTGTATGACACGGCCCACAGTCTCCAATAGCTTTATAGCAATGGTAATCAATTAAGATTTGAGGTTTCACCGAATTAAAAAAGACTGTTTGTAAGCAGCCGCTTAAATTTAGTTCAGTGTTTACTTTCCTGGTTTTGGAAATTGACATTTTCGCCTGACCCAAAAGAAAATGTAATAACCGCCAATGAAATTTACATTTCCATGTGTACTTCACACAACAAAATCTCACCAAAACAATTAAATAAATTATTTAAGACCTGAAAAAATGAGAGAGAGACTTTATACCTCTTTGATTTACATTCAAATCTGTCAGAAGCTGTGCTGCTGGATGTTGTTCTGTTGTATCTGTGCTGCAGTGTTCCCAGCAGGCGCAAGACATCAACATGATGTCAGATTGATGTAGTACCCCGTCATGGGGAAGTTGCGTTTTGTTTGGTAATTAAAATCGGGTTGATGTTAGAACCCAACATCAGGATGATGACAATGTCCAAGTGACGAAAATGGATTTGCTATTTAAGCGATGTGGTGCAAAATGTGAAAATTAGAATTGCGCTGGACTGAAAATAGCAAAAAATCACGCCAAACACGTCTTGCGCCTTATTGCGGCAGGTGTATGACACGGCCCACAGTCTCCAATAGCTTTATAGCAATGGTAATCAATTAAGAATTGAGGTTTTACCGAATTAAAAAAGACTGTTTGTAAGCAGCCGCTTAAATTTAGTTCAGTGTTTACTTTCCTGGTTTTGGAAATTGACATTTTCGCCTGACCCAAAAGAAAATGTAATAAGCGCCAATGAAATTTACATTTCCATGTGTACTTCACACACACACACAAAAAAAAAATCTCACCAAAACAATTAAATAAATTATTTAAGACCTGAAAAAATGAGAGAGAGACTTTATACCTCTTTCATTTACATTGAAATCTGTCAGAAGCTGTGCTGCTGGATGTTGTTCTGTTGTATCTGTGCTGCAGTGTTCCCAACAGGCGCAGGACATCAACATGATGTCAGATTGATGTAGTACCCCGTCATGGGCATGTTGCGTTTTGTTTGGTAATTAAAATCGGGTTGATGTTAGAACCCAACATCAGGATGATGACAATGTCCAAGTGACGCAAATGGATTTGCTATTTAAGCGATGTGGTGCAAAATGTGAAAATTAGAATTGCGCTGGACTGAAAATAGCAAAAAATCACGCCAAACACGTCTTGCGCCTTATTACGGCAGGTGTATGACACAGCCCACAGTCTCCAATAGCTTTATAGCAATGGTAATCAATTAAGATTTGAGGTTTAACAGAATTAAAAAAGACTGTTTGTAAGCAGCCGCTTAAATTTAGTTCAGTGTTTACTTTCCTGGTTTTGGAAATTGACATTTTCGCCTGACCCAAAAGAAAATGTAATAAGCGCCAATGAAATTTACATTTCCATGTGTACTTCACACAACAAAATCTCACCAAAACAATTAAATAAATTATTTAAGACCTGAAAAAATGAGAGACTTTATACCTCTTTGATTTACATTCGTGTTGCCAGCAGGCACAAGACATCAACATGACGTCAGATTGACGTTGTACCCCGTCATGGGCACGTTGCGTTTTGTTTGGTAATTGAAATCGGGTTGACGTCAGAACCCAACATCAGGATGACAACAATGTCCAACGTCCAACCAAAAATCCACCAAATATCAACGTCTAATAATGTTACAGCTTGATGATGTGTGGACGTAACCACTATGACGTCTATCAGATGTTAGATTTTGGTTGCCGTACCTGACGAATAAATCAATATGACGTTGGTTTAAGATGTTGGCTCAATGTTGGATATTAATATTATTATTTATTCATTTTCTTTTCAGCTTAGTCCCTTTATCAATCTGGGTTCGCCACAGTAGAATGAACCGCCAACTTATCCATGATATGTTTCACGCAGTGGATGCCTTTCCATCCACAACCCATCTCTGGGAGACATCCACACACACTCATTCACACTCGCGTACTTAGTTCACCTGTACCGCATGTCTTTAGACTGTGGGGGAAACCGGAGCACCCGGAGGAAACCCACGCCAACACAGGGGAGAACATGCAAACTCCACACAGAAACACAGAGATTCGAACCAGTGATCTTCTTGCTGTGAGGCGAAATTCTCTTGTCCACAGCGTCTGTGTATTGAAGTTTCTTATTGAAGCCAATGGAGTACACCACACATCGAAAAACAACATTTAAGGATTGTGGTAAACATTGACACTAAGAGGTCTTGACCAAACATCTGTGCGCGATACGTTTGTAGTGAGAATGTGTTGTTTTAGCCCAAACATCTTGTTATAGATCGCACCTTCTAGTTTGCTGACATAATCAATGCTGCGCCCTGCGAAAGGTGTTCATTTACAAAGTTTACATACTGATGCTATTTTGCAGACTTGGGGGCTTGATGTAACAAGAGCTTGTGCCGAGCCTCTAATGGTCTTAAAAATGTCAGGATACACTAAAGGCACGGGGGATCAATGAAAAGGTGGGATCAGTTATTTTTACAGTTATACGGATGACCTTATTGCATATGCAGGAGTAGGAGTTCTCCTTTCAGGGGAAAACTTAATGGAAGGAAAGTATTTAACCCAACACAACCCATATAAGTAAGCAACCAATGTATATTTAACTAATTATGATGTGGCGACTTCATTTAAAGCATTCATTTTGTAGTAATTGTGTAATAATTTTTTGTAACAATTAATTTATAACAATAATTGTGTTGTTGTTGTTTTTTGGTTGCTTTTCTGTTAAATTTACAACAGTCAATTTAAGTGAAGTTCATTTATAAACCAATCTCAAGAGGATCACGTGCTTATGATTGACCACGGCTGGTCCCACATTAGCTATCACATGATTTAGACCAGGGGTCACCAAACTTGTTCCTGGAGGGCCGGTGTCCTATAGATCTTAGCTCCAACCCTAATCAAACACACCTGAACGAACTAATTAAGGTCTTACTAGATATACTTTAAACATCCAGGCAGGTGTTCTGAAGCTAGTTGGAGCTAAACCCTGCAGGGACACCGGCCCTCCAGGACCGAGATTGGTGACCCCTGATTTAGACGAACCCAAACGCACAATGAATAAACAGATTTTCTCAACTCCATCTTCGTCTTGAAGAACTCCCCTACCCACCCCTACTCCTCCCCTTCTTTCATAGATTAATCCAGGATAGGGTGCAGGTCAGTGGTTAGCACTGTTGCCTCAGAGCAAGAAGGTTGCTGGTTCGAGTCCCGACTGGGCCAGTAGGCATTTCTATGCTGAGTTTGCATGTTGTCCCCAAGCTTGCGTGGGATTTCCCCGGGTACTCTGGTTTTCTCCCACAGTCCAAGTGAAATGAATAAACCAAATTGGCTCCGTATATGAGTGTTTAGTACTGAGAATTTTAAAAAAGGTACGGATTGAGATTGCATTGACTATTCTATTCAGTCAGATTTTCTTTCAACTTTGATTGATCGATTGGTTGGTTTGGGTTGCTTGGTTTTGGTTGATTGG